>NW_024737949.1:0-40352 GCF_018991925.1 Homarus americanus | reverse complement strand
TGCTCCAACTTGGCCTGTTCCAACTTGGCCTGTTCCAACTTTTCTTCATGCTGCAACTTGGCCTGCTCCAACTTGGCCTGTTCCGACTCCTGCTCCAACTCGAGTTCTTTCATTTTGATTTGGAACTCGAACCTTGCTCGTTCTAGTTCTAAGGCGTCTACTCTTTGTGTTTTTTCTTGAGGGCTAGCCAGACCTGAAGCAACTTCTGAGTGAGGAGGGGTGGTGGATAGTGGTTGAAGTTTCTTGGACATGGGCGTTAATCTGTCAACAGCGGATTCTTTTAAAACTTCATGTTGAACCAGCACTTCAATCACATGATTTTTTAACATTTCCTTAGTCAGTTGCTGTGAAAATGGGATATTATAATAGTTGGCTATTTCTTTCCATTCTTTCTTCAGGATATTAACACGTAATTTAGCTACGGAAGGATTTTCAATAAAATCCTGGAGACCAAAACCTGAGGTGGCCATTGTTAAGAAAAATAGGATAAATTAATTAATGGTCAAAAGATAAGATACGTGGATTACCCTAGAAAATATCACGGCAGTGGATAACCAGAAAGTCCCGAAAACTAACCAAGTTATACCTAGGGAAATTACACTTATGATTATTGTTCTTCTGAGAAGATCCTTAGATAAGGATAAGAGACTTGAAAGAGGTAGGGCGTATTTCGGCATAAATATAAAGATCCGGATTAACAACCCTGATATACTTGAAAGAGGAAGGGCGTATTACGGCATTAATATAAAGATCCGGATTAACAACCCTGATAAATGGTATGATTGACCCTGAATGAGATAATGAGAAGAACAATAATTGAGACTTTATAATTATGGGGTCCTGGTAGAGCGGGGCGTCCCAAGATATCACTTCACCGTAAACTAGTGACTATGGAACAGCCTACTCTGGAGTGAGGGTACGGCATTAAACAGATCCGGATTCTTCCCTACACTCGATAAGACTTACTACATGACTGCCACGTGTAATAACAGGTAAGCCTTATGACACTTGGAACCTAATATCCTACGGCTGTCACTCTTACTGTACGATAATACCAATATATGCACACACATATGAAGGAAACTTTAAACCACCGTAAAGCAATTATGAACAGAAGTGACTGGGAGGAATAATTAACACTGAGTAACAAGGGAGGAAGGAATATGGTACTTAAGGTCGTGTCCTGTCACGGTCGCCATTTGTTACGAGTTGGGGATTTAGAATATAGTTATACGTCTACCCAGATCCCAACAGGTAACAACAACAAAAAAACAAAGACAATCGGACTATAAAAGGGTAGACAAAGGATGCGAGTTTTCGTTGTGTATAATAAAGTACCATAAATCCCTAAACAAAATATTCAGCTTATAAATTACCCTTAACCAAACTTAACCTAAACATTAACAGTATATACATAATAATAAAACATAAACAATTTTGAAGCAAGTGGACGTGGGGGAGGCAATACAAGATACAAGTACTTAAGTGAGGAGCTGAGGTGGCTGACGAGTAAGGCTGAGTATTGTAGAAGACGGTAGGTAGTCACTGTCCGTAGGTTTAGAGGATAGATGATCCTGTGGTCACTACCCAGAGCCAAGTGAAGTCTCCTCGAACTCGAGCTGACAAAGAACACTTGGAGGAAGTGACGCAACAACCAGGATATGGAGAAGGGAAACCCCGGAGTGTTAACTAAGATGAGTCATACTCGTGTCTCGTCCCTAGATGGCGTTGCTCGTGCTGCTGGGTAGGTAGATCAAGACAATAGATGGCGTGGTTCGTAGTGCTGGGCGGAGGGGTTCGTAACAAGTATAACAAAGTCCCCTCATCGAGTATATCAAAGCCTCCTGATCGAGTATAACAAAGGCCCCTAATCGAGGAAAACAAAGACCCCAGATCGAGTACAACAAAGTCCCTTGATCGAGTATAACAAAGCCACCCTGATCGAATATTACAAAGTCCCCTGATCAAGTATAACCAAGTCCCCTGATCGAGTATAACAAAGACCCCTATTCGAGTATAACAAAGGCCCCTAATGGAGTATACCAAAGACCCTGATGGAGTATAACAAAGTCCCCTGGTTGAGTATAACAAAGGCCCATGATCGAGTATAACAAAGGCCCATGATCGAGTATAACAAAGTCACCTGATCGAGTATAACAAAGTCCTGTTATCGAGTATAACAAAATCCCCTGGTAGCGTATAACAATGTCCCCTGGTCGAGTATAACAAAGTCTCCTGGTCGAGTATAACAAAGTCCCCTGGTCGAGTATAACCAAGGCCCCTGATCGAGAAATACAAAGTCCCCTGATCGAATATAACAAAGTCCCCTCAACGAATATAACAAAGTCCCCTGGTCGCGTATAACAAAGTCCCCTGGTCGAGTATAACAAAGTTCCCTGCTCGTGTATAACAAAGACCCCGGTTGAGTATAACAAAGCCTCCTAATAGAGTAAAACAAAGTCCCGTGATCGAGTATATCACATCCCCTGATCGAGTATAACATATCCCCTGATCGTGTATAACAAAGTTCCCTGGTCGAGTATACTAATGTCCCATGATCGAGTATAACAAAGGCCCCTGATCGAGCATAACAAACTCCCCTGGTCGAGTAAAACAAAGTCCCCTGGTCGAATAATACAAAGTCCCCTCATCAAGTATAACAAAGTCCCCTGATCGAGAATAACAAAGACCCCTATTCGAGTATTACAAAGGCCCCTAATGGAGTATACCAAAGACCCCGATAGAGTATAACAAAGTCCCCTGATCGAGGAAAACAAAGCCCACTGATCGAGTATAACAAAGTCCCCTTATCGAGTATAACAAAGTCTCCTGATCGAGTATAATAAAGCTCCCTGACTGAGTATAACAAAGTCCCCTGATCGAGTATATCAAACCCCCCTGCTCGAGTATAATGAAGGCCCTGATCGAGTATACCAAATTCTCATGATCGTGTATACCAAATTCTCATGATCGTGTATACCAAATTCCCCTGGTTCGAGTATAAAAAAAAGCCCCTGATTTAGTATAACAAATCCCCCTAATCAAGTATAACAAAGTCCCCTGATCGATTATAACAAAGGCCCCTAATCGAGTCTAACAAAGTCCTCTGATCGAGTATAGCAAAGGCCCTTGATCGAGTATAACAAATGCCCCTCATCGAGTATAACAAAGTCACCTAATCGAAAATAACAAAGCCCCCTGATCGAGTATAACAAAGGCCACTGGTCGACCATAACAAAGGACCCTGGTCGAGTATAACAAAGTCCCCTGATCGAGTATAACAAAGCCCAATCATCGAGTATAACAAAGTCCCCCTATCGAGTAAAACAAAGTCCCCTGATCGAGTATATCAAAGCCCCCTGATCGAGTAAAACAAAGTTCCTGCTCGAGTATAACAAAGTCCCCTGATCGAGTATAACAAAGCCCCCCTGATCGAATATTACAAAGTCCCCTTTCAAGTCTAACAAAGTCCCCTGATCGAGTATAACAAAGTCCCCTGGTCGAGTATAACAAAGGACCCTGATGGAGTATAACAATGACCCTGATGGAGTATAACAAAGTCCCCTAATCGAGTATAACACATCCCCTGATAGAGTATAACATATCCCCTGATCCTTGTATAACAAAGTTCCCTGGTCGAGTATAGTACTGTCCCCTAATCAAGTATAACAAAGCCCCCTGATCGAGTATAACAAAGTCCCCTGGTCGAGTATAACAAAGTCCCCTGATCGAGTATACCAAAGTCCTCTGATCGAGTATAACAAAGTCCACTGATCGGGTATAACAAAGGACCTTGATCGAGTATAATAAAGGCCCCTAATCGAGTTTAACAAAGTCCCTTGATCGAGTATAACAAATCCCCTGATCTAGTAAAACAAAGTCCCCCGATCGAGTATAACAAAGTCCTCTGATCGAATATAACAAAGTCCAATGGTCGTGTATAACAAAGTCCCCTGGTCGAGTATAACAAATTCCTCTTATCGAGTATAACAAAGTCCCCTGGATGAGTAAAACACTGGCCCATGATTGAGTATAACAAAGGCCCCTCATCGAGTATAACAAAGGCCCCTCATCGAGTCTATCAAAGTTTCCTGATCGATTATGACAAAGGCCCTTGATCGATTATTACAAATTCCCCTAATCGAGTATAACAAAGTCCCCTGGTCGAGTATAACAAAGTCCCCGGGTCGAGTATAACAAAGGTCCCTGGTCGAGTATAACCAAGGCCCCTGATCCAGAATAACAACGTCCTCTGATCGAATATAACAAAGTCCCCTTAACGAGCATAACAAAGGCCCCCTGATCGAATAATACAAAGTCCCTTGATCAAGTATAACAAAGTCCCTGATCGAGTATAACAAAGTCACCTGGTCGAGTATAACAAAGTCCCCTGATCGAGTATAACAAAGTCCCCTGATCGAGGAAAACAAAGCCCCCTGATCGAGTATACCAAAGTCCATTGATCGAGTATAACAAAGGCCCCTGATCGAGTAAAACAAAGGCCCCCGGTTGAGTGTAACAAAGCCTCCTGATCGAGTATAACAAAGTCCCCTGATCGAGTATAACACATCCCCTGATAGAGTATAACATATCCCCTGATCGTGTACAACAAAGTTCCCTGGTCGAGTATAGTAATGTCCCCTGATCGAGTATAACAAAGCCCCCTGATCCAGTATAATAAAGTCCCCTGGTCGAGTATAACAAAGTCCCCTGAACGAGTTTACCAAAGACCTCTAATCGAGTATAACAAAGTCCACTGATCGGGTATAACAAAGGCCCTTGATCGAGTATAATAAAGGCCCCTAATCGAGTTTAACAAAGTCCCTTGATCGAGTATAACAAAGCCCCCTGATCTAGTAAAACAAAGTCCCCCGATCGAGTATAACAAAGTCCTCTGATCGAATATAACAAAGTCCAATGGTCGTGTATAACAAAGTCCCCTGGTCGAGTATAACAAATTCCCCTGATCGATTATTACAAATTCCCCTGATCGAGTATAACAAAGTCCCCTGGTCGAGTATAACAAAGTCCCCTGGTCGAGTATAACAAAGTCCCCTGGTCGAGTATAACCAAGCCCCCTGATCGAGAATAACAAAGTCCTCTGATCGAATATAACAAAGTCCCCTTATCGAGCATAACAAAGGCCCCCTGATCGAATAATTCAAAGTCCCTTGATCAAGTATAACAAAGTCCCCTGATCGAGTATAACAAAGTCCCGTGGTCGAGTATAACAAAGGCCCCTAATGGAGCATAACAAAGTCCCTGATGGAGTATAACAAAGTCCCCTGATCGAGGAAAACAAAGCCCCCAGATCGAGTATAACAAAGGCCCCTGAACGAGTATAACAAAGTCGCGTGATCGAGCACAACAAAGACCCCTGGTCGAGTATAACAAAACCACCTGATCGAGTATAACAAAGTCCTCTGGTTGAGTATAACAAAGCCCCCTGATCGAGTATAACAAAGTCCCCTGATCCAGTATAACAAATTCCCCTGATCGAGTATAACAAAGTCCCCCGGTTGAGTATAACAAAGCCTCCTGACTGAGTATAGCAAAGTCCCCTGATCCAGTATAACAAATTCCCCTGATCGAGTATAACAAAGTCCCCCGGTTGAGTATAACAAAGCCTCCTGACTGAGTATAACAAAGTCCCCTGATCGAGTATAACACATCCCCTGATCGAGTATAACATATCCCCTGATCGTGTATAACAAAGTTCCCTGTTCGAGTATAGTAATGTCCCTTGATCGAGTATAACAAAGGCCCCTGTTCGAGTATATCAAAGCTCCCCTGATCGAATCTTACAAAGTCCCCTGATCAAGTATAACAAAGTCCCCTGATCGAGCATAACAAAGGCCCCTGGTCGAGTATAACCAAGGCCCCTGATCGAGAATAACAAAGTCCTGTGATCGAATATAACAAAGTCCCCTTATCGAGCATAACAAAGCCCCCCTGATCGAATAATACAAAGTCCCCTGATCAAGTATAACACATCCCCTGATCGAGTATAACATATGCCCTGATCGAGTATAACAATGTCCCCTGATCGAGTATAACAAAGGCCCCTCATCGTGTATAACAAAGTCCCCTTATCTAGCATAACAAAGGCCCCTGGTCGAGTATAACAAAGCCCTCCTGATCGAATATTACAAAGTCCCCTGATCAAGTATAACAAAGTCCCATGATCGAGTATATCAAAGTCCCCTGGTCGAGGAAAACAAAGCCCCCTCATCGATTATAACAAAGTCCCCTCATCGAGTATAACAAAGTCTCTTTGTTGACCATAACAAAGGCCCCTGGTCGAGTATAACAAAGCCCGCTGATCGAGTATAACAAAGTCCCCTGATCGAGTATATCAAACCCCTCTGGTCGAGCATAATAAGGGCAATGATCGAGTCTAACAAAGTCTCATGATCGAGTATAAGAAATTCCCCTGGTTCGAGTATAACAAAAGCCCCTGATATAATATAACAAAGGCCCCTCATCGAGTATAACAAAGTACCCTGATCGATTATGACAAACGCCCTTGATCGAGTATAACAAAGGCCCCTGATCGAGTATTACAAAATCCCCTGATCGAATATAACAAAAAAGTCCCCTGATGGAGTATATCAAAACCCCCACATCGAGTATAACAAAGTCCCATAATCGAGTATAACAAAGTCCCATGGTCGAGTACAACAAAGGCCCATGATCGAGTATAACAATGTCCCCTGATCTCGTATAACAAAGTCCCATGGTCGAGTATAACATATCCCTGATCGTGTATAACAAAGTTCCCTGGTCGAGTATTGTAATGTCCCTTGATCGAGTATAACAAAGCCTCCTGATCGTGTATAACAAAGGTCCTTGATCGAGTATAATAAAGGCCACTGATCGAGTATAACAAAGTCCTTTGATCGAATATAAAAAAGTCCCCTGATCGAGTAAAACAAAGTACCCTGGTCAAGTATAACAAAGTCCTCTCATCGAGTATAACAAAGCCCCCTGATCGAGTAAAACAAAGTCCCCCGATCGAGTATAGCAAAAGCCCTTGATCGAGTATAACAAAAGCCCCCGGTTGAGTACAACAAAGCCTCCTCATCGACTATAACAACGTCCCCTGGTCGAGTATAACACATCCCCTGATTGAGTATAACATATACCCTGATCGTGTAAAACAAAGTCCTCTAATCGAGTATAACAAAGGTCCCTGATCGAATATAAGAAAGCCCCCTCATCGAATATACCAAAGTCCTTGATCGAGTATAACAAAGGCCCCTGTTCGAGTATAACAAAGTCCCCTAATCGAGTATAACAATGCCCCCTGATCGAGGAAAACAAAGGCCCCTGGTCGAGTATAACAAAGCCCTCTGATCAAGTATAACAAACTCCCCTGATCTAGTATAACAAAATCCCGTGATCGAGTATAGCAAAGGCCCTTGATCGAGTATAACAAAGGCCCCCGGTTGAGTATAACAAAGCCTCCTCATCGACTATAACAACGTCCCCTGATCGAGTATAACATTTCCCCTGATTGAGTATAACAAAGTCTCAAAATCGAGTATAACAAAGGCCCCTGATGGAGTATAACAAAGGCTCCCGGTTGAGTATAACAAAGCCTCCTCATCGAGTATAACAACGTCCCCTGATCGAGTATAACACATCCCCTGATGGAGTATAACATATCCCCTGATCGTGTATAACAAAGTCCTCTAATCGAGTATAACAAAGGAACCTAATCGAGTATAACAAAGGCGCTTGATCGAGTATAACAAACGCCCCTAATCAAATATAACAAAGTCCCCTTATCGAGAATAACAAAGTCGCCTTTTCAAGTATAACAAAGTCCCCTAATCGAGTATAACAAAGTTCCCTGGTCGAGTATAACAAAGGCCCATGATCGAGTATAACAAATGCCCTTGATCGAGTATAACCAAGTCCTCTGATCGAGTATAACAAAGTCCCCTCATCGTGTATAACAAAGGCCCCGGGTCGAGTATAACAAAGTCACATGGTCGAGTATAACAAAGTCACCTGATCGAGTATAACAAAGCCTCCTGATCGAGTATAACAAAGTCCCCTGATTGAGTATAACACATCCCCTGGTCGAGTATAACAAAGTCCCCTTATCGAGTATAACCAAGTCCTCTGATCGAGTATAACAAAGTCCCCTGATCGTGTATAACAAAGGCCCCTGGTCGAGTATAACAAAGTCACATGGTCGAGTATAACAAAGTTCCCTGGTCGACTATAGTAATGTCCCCTCATCGAGTATAACAAAGCCGCCTGATCGAGTATAATAAAGGCCCCTCATCGAGTATAACAAAGTCCACTGATCGAATATAAAAAAGTCCCCTAATCGAGTAAAACAAAGTCCCCTGATCGTGTATAACAAAGTCCTCTAATCGAGTATAACAAAGGCCACTGGTCAAGCAAAACAAAGGACCCTTGTCGAGCATAACAATGTCCCCTGATCGAGTATAACAAAGCCCAATCATCGGGTATAACAAAGTCCCTTGATCGAGTATAACAAAGTCCCCTGATCGAGTATATCAAAGCCCCCTCATCCAGTATAACAAAGTCCCCTGATCGAGTATAACAAAGTCCCCTGTTCGAGTTTAAGAAAGGCCCCTGATCGAGTATAACAAAGTCCCCTGGTCGAGTATAACAAAGTTCCCTGATCGAGTATAACAAAAGCCCCTGATCGGGTATAACAAAGTCCCCTTATCGAGCATAACAAAGGCCCCTGGTCGAGTATAACAAAGCCCCCCTGATCGAATATTACAAAGTCCCCTGATCGAGGATAACAAAGTCCCCTGGTCGAGTATTACAAAGGCCCCTGAAGGAGTATAACAAAGACCCTGATGGAGTATAACAAAGTCCCATGGTCGAGTATAACATATCCCCTGATCGTGTATAACAATGTTTCCTGGTCGAGTATTGTAATGTCCCCTGATCGAGTATAAGAAAGCCTCCTGATCGAGTATAACAAATTCCCCTGGTCGAGTTTAAGAAAGTCACCTGATCGACGATAACAAGTCCCCTGATCAAGTATAACAAAGGTCCTTGATCGAGTATAATAAAGGCCGCTAATCGAGTAAAACAAAGTCCCCTGGTCGAGTATAACAAAGTCCACAGATCGAGTATAACAAAGTCCATTGATCGACTAAAACAAAGTCCCGTGATCGAGTATAGCAAAGGCCCTTGATCGAGTATAACTAAGGCCCCCGGTTGAGTATAACAAAGCCTCCTCATCGACTATAACAACGTCCCCTGATCGAGTATAACACATCCCCTGATTGAGTATAACATATCCCCTGATCGAGTATAACAAAGCCCCCTGATCGAGGAAAACAAAGGCCCCTGGTCGAGTAAACCAAAGGTCCCTCATCGAATATAAGAAAGCCTCCTGATCGAATATAACAAAGTCCTTGATCGAGTATAACAAAGGCCCCTTATCGAGAATAACAGAGTCCCCTTTTCGAGTATAACAAAGTCCCCTTATCTAGCATAACAAAGGCCCCTGGTCGAGTATAACAAAGCCCTCCTGATCGAATATTACAAAGTCCCCTGATCAAGTATAACAAAGTCCCATGATCGAGTATAACAAAGTTCCCTGGTCGAGTATAACAAAATCCCATAATCGAATATAACAAAGCCCCCTGATCGAGTACAACAAAGGCCACTGGTCGAGCATAACAAAGGACCCTGGTCGAGTGTAACAAAGCCCCCTCATCGAGTATAATAAAGGCCGTAATCGAGTATAACAAAATCCCCTGATCTAGTATAACAAAATACCCTGATCAAGTATAGCAAACGCCCTTGATCCTGTATAACAAATACCCCTCATCGAGTAAAACAAAGTCCCCTAATCGAATAAACCAAAGCCCCCTGATCGAGTATAACAAAGGCCACTGCTCGAGCATAACAAAGTCCCCTGATCGAGTATAACAAAGTCTCCTGATCAAGTATATCAAACCTCCCTCATCGAGTATAACAAAGTCCCCTAATCGAGTATAACAAAATCCCCTGGTAGGGTATAATAAAGGACCCTGATCGAGTATAACAAAGTCCCCTCATCTAGTAAAACAAAGTCCCATGGTCGAGTATAACAAAGTCCCTAGATCGAGTATAACAAAGGGCCCCGTTTGTGTACAACAAAGCCTCCTGATCGAGTATAACAAAGTCCCCTGATCGAGTATAACATATCACCGGATCGAGTATAACAAATCACCTGATCGTGTATAACAAAGTTCCCTGGTCGAGTATAGAAATGTCCCCTGATCGAGTATAACAAAGGCCCCTGATCGAGTATAACAAAGTCCTCTGATCGAGTATAACAAAGTCCCCTGATCGAGTATAGCAAAGGCCCTTGATCGAGTATAATAAAGGCACCTGATCGAGTATAACAAAGGCACCCGGTTGAGTATAAGAAAGTCTCCTGATCGAGTATAACAAAGTCCCCTGATCGAGTATAACAAAGCCTCCTCATCGAATATAACAAAGTCCCCTGGTCGAGTATAACAAAGTCCCCTGGTTGAGTATAACAAATACCCCTGACCGAGTATAACAAAGGCCCCGATCGAGTATAAGAAAGTCTCATGATCGAGTATAACAAATTCCCCTGTTTCGAGTATAACAAAGTCACCTGATCGAGTATAATAAAGGCCCAGGATCGAGTATAACAAAGGCCCTGATTGAGTATAACAAAGCCTCCTGATCGAGTATAATAAAGGCCCATGCTCGAGTATAACAAAGTCCCCTGATCGAGTATAACACATCCCCTGATCGAGTAAAACATATCCCCTGATCGTGTATAACAAAGTTCCCTGGTCGAGTATAGTAATGTCCCCTGATCGAGTATAACAAAGCCTCCTTATCGAGTATAACAAAGTCCCCTCTTCGAGTATAACAAAGTCCCCTGTTCGAGTATAACAAAGTCTTCTGATCGAGGATAACAAAGTCCCCTCATCGAGTATAACAAAGGTCCTTGATCGAGTAAAATAAAAGCCCCTCATCGAGTATAACAAAATCCTTTGATCGAATTTAAAAAAGTCCCCTGATCGAGTAAAACAAAGTCCCCTGTTCGAGTATAACAAAGTCCCCTGATCGAGTATAACAAAGCCCCCTGATCGAGGAAAACAAAGGCCCCTGGTCGACTATAACAAAGTCCTCTGATCGAGCAAAACAAAGGCTCCTGGTCGAGTATAACAAAGCCCTCTAATCGAGTATAACAAAGTCCCCTGATCTAGTATAACAAAATCCCGTGATCGAGTATAGCAAAGGCCCTTGATCGAGTATAACAAAGGCCCCCGGTTGAGTATAACAAAGCCTCCTCATCGACTATAACAACGTCCCCTGATCGAGTATAACTCTTCCCCTGATTGAGTATAACATATCCCCTGTTCGAGTATAACAAAGCCCCCTGATCGAGGAAAACAAAGGCCCCTGGTCGAGTATAACAAAGTCCTCTGATCGAGCAAAACAAAGGCTCCTGGTCGAGTATAACAAAGCCCTCTCATCGAGTATAACAAAGTCCCCTAATCTAGTATAACAAAGTCCCATGGTCGAGTATAACAAAGTCCCTTGATCGAGTATAACAAAGGCCCCTGATCGAGTATAACAAAGGGCCCCGTTTGAGTACAACAAAGCCTCCTGATCGAGTATAACAAAGTCCCCTGATCGAGTATAACACATCCCCTGATCGAGTACAACATATCACCTGATAGTGTATAACAAAGTTCCCTGGTCGAGTATAGTAATGTCCCCTGATCGAGTATGACAAAGCCCCCTGATCGAGTATAACAAAGTCCTCTGATCGAGTATAACAAAGTCCCCTGATCGAGTATAACAAAGGTCCCTGATGGAGTATAATAAAGGCACCTGATCGAGTATAACAAAGTCCCCTGATCGAATATATAAATGTCCCCTTATCTAGTATAACAAAATCCCGTGATCGAGTATAGCAAAGGTCCTTGATCGAGTATAACAACGGTCCCCGGTTGAGTATAACAAAGCCTCCTCATCGACTATAACAACGTCCCCAGATCGAGTATAACACATCCCCTGATTGAGTATAACATATCCCCTGATCGTGTAAAACAAAGTCCTCTAATCGAGTATAACAAAGGTCCCTGATCGAATATAAGAAAGCCCCCGAATCGAATATAACAAAGTCCCTGATCGAGTATAACAAAGGCCCTTGATCGAGTATAACAAAGTCCCGTAATCGAGTATAACAAAGTCCCCTTATCGAGAATAACAAAGTCCCCTTTTCGAGTATAACAAAGTCCCCTGATCGAGTATAACAAAGTTCCCTGGTCGAGTATAACAAAATCCCCTAATCGAATATAACAAAGCCCCCTGATCGAGTACAACAAAGGCCACTGGATCGAGCATAACAAAGGACCCTGATCGAGTATAACACATCCCCTGATCGAGTATAACATATCCCCTGATCGTGTATAACAAAGTTCCCTGGTTGAGTATAGTAATGTCCCCTGATCGAGTAAGACAATGCCTCCTGATCGAGTATAACAAAGTCCCCTGATAGAGTATAACAAAGTCTTCTGATCGAGGATTACAAAGTCCCCTGATCGAGTATAACAAAGGTCCTTGATCGAGTATAATAAAGGCCCCTGATCGAGTATAACAAAGTCCTTTGATCGAATATAAAAAAGTCCCCTGATCGAGTTAATCAAAGTCCCCTGGTCGAGTATAACAAAGTCCCCTGATCGAGTATAACAAAGCCCCCTGATCGAGGAAAACAAAGTCTCCCGATCGAGTATAACAAAGTCCTCTAGTCGAGCATAACAAAGGCCCCTGGTCGAGTATAACAAAGCCCTCTGATCGAGTATAACAAAGTCCCCTGATCTAGTATAACAAAATCCCGTGATCGAGTATAGCAAAGGCCCTTGATCGAGTATAACAAATGCCCCTCATCGAGTATAACAAAGTCCCCTAATCGAATATAACAAAGCCCCCTGATCGAGTATAACAAAGGCCACTGGTCGAGCATAAGAAAGGATCCTCGTCGAGTATAACAAAGTCCCCTGATCGAGTATAACAAAGCCTACTCATCAGGTATAACAAAGTCCCCTGATCGAGTATAACAAAGTCCCCTGATGGAGTATATCAAAACCCCCACATCGAGTATAACAAAGTCCCCTAATCGAGTATACCAAAGTCCCCTGGTCGAGTACAACAAAGGTCCATGATCGAGTATAACAATGTCCTCTGATCGAGTATAACAAAGTCCCCTGGTCGAGTTTAACAAAGTCCCCTAATCGAGTATAACAAAGTTCTCTGATCGAGGATAACAAAGTCCCCTAATCGAGTATAACAAAGGTCCTTGATCGAGTATAATAAAGGCCACTGATCGAGTATAACAAAGTCCTTTGATCGAATATAAAAAAGTCCCCTGATCGAGTAAAACAAAGTCACCTGGTCGAGTATAACAAAGTCCTCTGATCGAGTATAACAAAGCCCCCTGATCGAGTAAAACAAAGTCCCCCGATCGAGTATAGCAAAGGCCCTTGATCGAGTGTAACAAAAGCCCCCGGTTGAGTACAACAAAGCCTCCTCATCGACTATAACAACGTCCCCTGGTCGAGTATAACACATCCCCTGATTGAGTATAACATATACCCTGATCGTGTAAAACAAAGTCCTCTAATCGAGTATAACAAAGGTCCCTAATCGAATATAAGAAAGCCCCCTGATCAAATATACTAAAGTCCCTGGTCGAGTATAACAAAGGCCCCTGTTCGAGTATAACAAAGTCCCCTAATCGAGTATAACAAAGCCCCTGATCGAGAAAACAAAAGCCCTGTTAAAGGTATAACTTAAGTCTCTGTTCGAGAACTAAAACCAAAGAATTTACAATTCTAAAGGTATAGCAAAGCCCTCTGATCGAGTATAACAAGCTCCTGATCTGGTATAGCAAAATCCGTGATCGAGTATATGAGCCCTTGATCAGGTATAAGCAAAGGCCCCGATTTGAGTATAACAAAAGCCTCCTCATCAAATATAATAACGTCCTGATCAGTATAACACTTCCCTGATTGAGTATAACAAAGTGTAAGCAGTCGAGTATAACAAAGGCCCTGATAGGTATAACAAAAGGCTGCCAGTTGAGTAACAAAGCCTCCTCTCTAATCGAGTATAACAAGGCCCCTAATCGAGTATAACAAATGCCCTTGATCGAGTATAACAAACTTCCCTAATCGAATATAACAAAGTCCCCTTATCGAGAATAACAAAGTCCCCTTTTCGAGTATAACAAAGTCCCCTGGTCGAGTATAACAAAGCCCGCTGTTCGAGTATAACAAAGGCCCATGATCGAGTATAACAAATGCCCTTGATCGAGTATAATAAAGTCCTCTGATCGAGTATAACAAAGCCCCCTCATCAAGTATAACAAAGTCCCCTGATCGAAAAAAAAGTCCCAGATTGAGTAAAACAAAGTCCCCTGATCGAGTATAACAAAGTCCCATGATCGAGTATAACAAAGCCCCCTCATCGAGTAAAACAAAGTCCCCCGATCGAGTATAACAAAGTCCTCTGATCGAGCATAACAAAGGCCCCTGGTCGAGTATAACAAAGGCCCATGATCGAGTATAACAAACGCCCCCGGTTGAGTATAACACATCCCCTGATCGAGTATAACATATCACTGGTCGTGTATAACAAGAGTTTCCTGGTCGAGTATAGTAATGTCCTGATCAGTATAACAAAGCCCTCTGATCGAGAGTATAGCAAAGGTCACTCTGATCAGTAAACAAAGTCCCTAATCGAGTATAACAAAGGTCCTTGATCAGTATAATAAAGGCGCAGTCGAGTATAACAAAGAGAGTCCCTGATAGAGATATAAAAATACCCTTATCTAGTATAACAAAATCCCGTGATCGAGTATAGCAAAGGTCCTTGATCGAGTATAACAATGGCCCCCGGTAGAGTATAACAAAGCCTCCTCATCGACTATAACAACGTCCCCTGATCGAGTAAAACACATCCCCTGATTGAGTAGAACATATCCCCTGATCGTGTAAAACAAAGTCCTCTAATCGAGTATAACAAAGGTCCCTGATCGAATATAAGAAAGCCTTTAATCGAATATAACAAAGCCCTTGATCGAGTATAACAAAGGCCCCTGTTCGAGTATAACAAAGTCCCCTGATCGAGTATAACAAAGCGCCCTGATCGAGGAAAACAAAGGCCCCTCGTCGAGTATAACAAAGTCCTCTGATCGAGCAAAACAAAGGCTCCTGGTCGAGTATAACAAAGCTCTCTGATCGAGTATAACAAAGTCCCCTGATATAGTATAACAAAATCCCGTGATCGAGTAGAGCAAAGGCCCTTGATCGAGTATAACAAAGGCCCCCGGTTGAGTATAACAAAGCCTCCTCATCGACTATAACAACGTCCCCTGATCGAGTATAACACTTCCCCTGATTGAGCATAACATATCCCCTGATCGAGTATAACAAAGCCCCCTAATCGAGGAAAACAAAGGCCCCTGGTCGAGTATAACAAAATCCTCTGATCGAGCAAAACAAAGGCTCCTGGTTGAGTATAACAAAGCCCTATGATCGAGTATAACAAAGTCCCATGGTCGAGTATAACAAAGTCACTTCATCGAGTATAACTAAGGCCCCTGATCGAGTATAACAAAGGTCCCCGTTTGAGTACAACAAAGCCTCCTGATCGAGTATAACAAAGTCCCCTGATCGAGTATAACACATCCCCTGATCGAGTATAACATATCACCTGATCGTGTATAACAAAGTTCCCTAGTCGAGTATAGTAATGTCCCCTGATCGAGTATAACAAAGCCCCCTGATCGAGTATAACAAATGCCCCTTATCAAGTATAACGAAGTCTCATGATCGAGTATATCAAATTCCCCTGGTTCGATTATATCAAAAGCCCCTGATATAGTATAACAAAGTCCCCTGGTCGAGTATAACAATGTCCCCTGATCAAGTATAACAAAGCCGCCTGATCGGGTATAACAAAGTCCCCTGGTCGAGTATAACAATGTCCCATGATCGAGTATAACAAAGTCCTCTGATCGAGTATAACAAAGTCCCCTGATCAAGTATAACAAAGGCCCGTGATTGAGTATAACAAAGGCCCTTCATCGAGTATAACAAACTCCCCTAATCGAATATAACAAAGTCCCCTTATCGAGAATAACAAAGTCCCCTTTTCGAGTATAACAAAGTCCCTGGTCGAGTATAACAAAGCCCGCTGATCGAGTATAACAAAAGCCCATGATCGAGTATAACAAATGCCCTTGATCGAGTATAATAAAGTCCTCTGATCGAGTATAACAAAGCCCCCTCATCAAGTATAACAAAGTCTCCTGATCGAATATAAAAAAGTCCCCAGATTGAGTAAAACAAAGTCCCCTGATCGAGTATAACAAAGTCCCATGATCGCGTATAACAAAGCCCCCTCATCGAGTAAAACAAAGTCCCCCGATCGAGTATAACAAAGTCCTCTGATCGAGCATAACAAAGGCCCCTGGTCGAGTATAACAAAGGCCCTTGATCGAGTATAACAAACGCCCCCGGTTGAGTATAACACATCCCCTGATTGAGTATAACATATCCCCTGATCGAGTATAACAAAGCCCCCTGATCGAGGAAAACAAAGGCCCCTGGTCGAGTAAACCAAAGGTCCCTCATCGAATATAAGAAAGCCCCCTGATCGAATATACAAAGTCCTTGATCGAGTATAACAAAGGCCCCTTATCGAGAATAACAGAGTCCCCTTTTCGAGTATAACAAAGTCCCCTGATCGAGTATAACAAAGCTCCCTGGTCGAGTATAACAAAATCACATAATCGAATATAACAAAGCCCCCTGATCGAGTACAACAAAGGCCACTGGTCGAGCATAACAAAGGACCCTGGTCGAGTGTAACAAAGGCCCCTCATCGAGTATAATAAAGGCCGTGATCGAGTATAACAAAATCCCCTGACCTAGTATAACAAAATCCCCTGATCGAGTATAGCAAACGCCCTTGATCCTGAATAACAAATACCCCTCATCGAGTAAAACAAAGTCCCCTAATCGAATAAACCAAAGCCCCTGATCGAGTATAACAAAGGCCACTGCTCGAGCATAACAAAGTCCCCTGATCGAGTATAACAAAGTCTCCTGATCAAGTATATCAAACCTCCCTCATCGAGTATAACAAAGTCCCCTAATCGAGTATAACAAAATCCCCTGGTAGGGTATAATAAAGGACCCTGATCGAGTATAACAAAGTCCCCTGATCGACTATAGCAAAGGCCCTTGATCGAGTATAATAAAGGCACCTGATCGAGTATAACAAAGGGACCCGGTTGAGTATAAGAAAGTCTCCTGATCGAGTATAAGAAAGTCCCCTGATCGAGTATAACAAAGCCTCCTCATCGAATATAACAAAGTCCCCTGGTCGAGTATAACAAAGTCCCCTGGTTGAGTATAACAAATACCCCTGACCGAGTATAATAAAGGCCCCGATCGAGTATAAGAAAGTCTCATGATCGAGTATAACAAATTCCCCTGTTTCGAGTATAACAAAGTCACCTGATCGAGTATAACAAAGCCCTCTCATCGAGTATAACAAAGTCCCTTCATCGAATATAACAAAGGCCCCTGATCGAGTATAAGAAAGTGCCCCATTTGAGTACAACAAAGCCTCCTCATCGAGTATAACAAAGTCCCTGATCGAGTATAACGCATCCCCTGATTGAGTATAACATATAACCTGATCGTGTATAACAAAGTTCCCTGGTCGAGTATAGTAATGTCCCCTGATCGAGTATAACAAAGCCCCCTGATCGAGTATAACAAAGTCCTCTGATCGAGTATAACAAAGTCCCCTGATCGAGTATAACAAAGGTCCTTGATCGAGTATAATAAAGGCACTTGATCGAGTATAACAAAGTCCCCTGATCGAATATAAAAATGTCTCCTTATCTAGTATAACAAAATCCCGTGATCGAGTATAGCAAAGGTCCTTGATCGAGTATAACAATGGCCCCCGGTAGAGTATAACAAAGCCTCCTCATCGACTATAACAACGTCCCCTGATCGAGTATAACACATCCCCTGATTGAGTAGAACATATCCCCTGATCGTGTAAAACAAATTCCTCTAATCGAGTATAACAAAGGTCCCTGATCGAATATAAGAAAGCCCCCGAATCGAATATAACAAAGTCCCTGATCGAGTATAACAAAGGCCCTTGATCGAGTATAACAAAGTCCCCTAATCGAGTATAACAAAGTCCCTTTATCGAGAATAACAAAGTCCCCTTTTCGAGTATAACAAAGTCCCCTGATCGAGTATAAGAAAGTTCCCTGGTCGAGTATAACAAAATCCCCTAAGCGAATATAAAAATGCCCCCTGATCGAGTACAACAAAGGCCACTGGTCGAGCATAACAAAGGACCCTGATCGAGTATAACACATCCCCTGATCGAGTATAACATATCCCCTGATCGTGTATAACAAAGTTCCCTGGTCGAGTATAGTAATGTCCCCTGATCGAGTAAGACAATGCCTCCTGATCGAGTATAACAAAGTCCCCTAATCGAGTATAACAAAATCCCCTGATCGAGTATAACAAAGTCTTCTGATCGAGGATTACAAAGTCCCCTGATCGAGTATAGCAAAGGTCCTTGATCGAGTATAATATAGGCCCCTGATCGAGTATAACAAAGTACTTTGATCGAATATAAAAAAGTCCCCTGATCGAGTAAAACAAAGTCCCCTGGTCGAGTATAACAAAGTCCCCTGAACGAGTATAACAAAGCTCCCTGATCGAGGAAAACAAAGTCCCCCGATCGAGTATAACAAAGTCCTCTCATCGAGCATAACAAAGTCCCCTGATCTAGTATAACAAAATCCCGTGATCGAGTATAGCAAAGGCCCTTGATCGATTATAACAAATGCCCCTCAGCGAGTATAACAAAGTCCCCTAATCGAATATAACAAAGCCCCCTGATCGAGTATAATAAAGGCCCTTGATCGAGTATAACAAAGTCCCCTAATCGAGTATAACAAAGTCCCCTTATCGAGAATTACAAAGTCCCCTTTTCGAGTATAACAAAGTCCCCTGATCGAGTATAACAAAGTTCCCTGGTCGAGTATAACAAAATCCCCTAATCGAATATAACAAAGCCCCCTCATCGAGTACAACAAAGGCCACTGGTCGAGCATAACAAAGGACCTTGTTCGAGTGTAACAAAGCCCCCTCATCGAGTATAATAAAGGCCCTGATCGAGTATAACAAAATCCCCTGATCTAGTATAACAAAATCCCCTGATCGAGTATAGCAAAGGCCCGTGATCCTGTATAACAAATGCCCCTCATCGAGTAAAACAAAGTCCCCTAATCGAATATAACAAAGCCCCCTGATCGAGTATAACAAAGGCCACTGGTCGAGCATAAGAAAGGACCCTGGTCGAGTATAACAAAGCCCCCTCATCGAGTATAATAAAGGCCCTGATCGAGTAAAACAAAGTCTCATGATCGAGTATAACAAAGTCCCCTGATCTAGTATAACAAAATCCCGTGATCGAGAATAGCAAAGGCCCTTGATCGAGTACAACAAATGCCCCTCATCGAGTATAACAAAGTCCCCTAATCGAATATAACAAAGCCCCATGATCGAGTATAACAAAGGCCACTATTCGAGCATAAGAAAGGACCCTGATCGAGTATAACAAAGTCCCCTGATCGAGTATAACAAAGTCCCCTGATCGAGTATATCAAAGCCCCCACATCGAGTATAACAAAGTCCCCTAATCGAGTATAACAAAGTCTCCTGGTCGAGTATAACAAAGGCCCATGATCGAGTAAAACAAAGTCCCCTGATCTCGTATAACAAAGTCACCTTATCGAGAATAACAAAGTCCCCTGATCGAGTACAACAATGCCTCCTGATCGAGTATAACAAAGTCCCCTGGTCGAGTATAACAAAGTCCCCTGATCGAGTATACAAAGTCTTCTGATCGAGGATTACAAAGTCCCCTGATCGAGTATAACAAAGTCCCTTATCGAGCATAAAAAGGCCCCTGGTCGGGTATAACAAAGCCCCCCCTGATCGAATATTACAAAGTCCAGTGATCAAATATAACAAAGTCCCCTGATTGAGTATAAAAAAGTCCCCTGGTCGAGTATAACAAAAGCCCCTTATGGAGTATAACAAAGACCCTGATGGAGTATAACAAAGACCCCTGATCAAGGAAAACAAAGCCCCCTGATCGAGTATAACAAAGTCCCCTCATCGAGTATAACACATCCCCTGATCAAGTATAACATATCCCCTGTTCGTGTATAACAAAGTTCCCTGGTCGAGTATAGTAATGCCCCCTAATCGAGTATAACAAAGACCCCTTATCGTGCATAACAAAGGCCCCTGGTCGAGTATAAGAAAAGTCCCCTGATCGAGTATAACAAAGTCCCCTGATCGAGGAAAACAAAGCCCCCTGATCGAGTATAACAAGGTCCCCTGATCGAGTATAACAAAGCACCCTGGTCGAGTATAACAAAGCCCCCTGATCAAGTATAACAAAGTCCCCTTATCGAGCATAACAAAGGCCCCTGGTCGAGTATAACAAAGCCCCCCTGATCGAATATTACAAAGTCCCCTGATCAAGTGTAACAAAGTCCCCTGATTGAGTATAACAAAGTCCCCTGATCGAGGAAAACAAAGCCCCCTGATCGAGTATAACAAACTCCCCTGATCGAGTATAACAAAGCACCCTGGTCGAGTATAACAAAGCCCCCTGATCAAGTATAACAAAGTCCCCTGATCGAATATAACAAAGTCCCCTGATTGAACATAATAAAGCCCACTTACCGAGTATAACAAAGTCACCTGATCGAGAATATCAAACCCCCCTGGTCGAGTATAATAAAGGCCCTGATCGAGTATAAAAAAGTCTCATGATCGAGTATAACAAATTCCCCTGGTTCGAGTATAACAAAAGCCCCTGATAGAGTATATCAAAGGCCTCTGATCGAGCATAACAAAGGCCCCTGGTCGAGAATAACAAAGGCCCCTGATCGAGTATAACAAAGTCCCGTGATCGAGAATAACACAGGCCCCTAATCGAGTCTAACAAAGGCCCTTGATCGATTATAACAAATGCCCCTCATCGAGTATAACAAAGTCCCCTTATCGAATATAACAAAGCCCCCTGATCGAGTCTAACAAAGTCCACTGGTTGAATATAACAATGGCCGTTGATTGAGTATAACAAAGGCCCCTCATCGAGTATAACAGGGGCCTATCATCGAGTATAACAAAGCCCCCCTGATCGAATATTACAAAGTCCAGTGATCAAGTATAACAAAGTCCCCTGATCGAGTAAAACAAAGTCCCTTTGTCGAGTATAACAAAGTCCTTTGCTCGAGTATAACCAAGGCCCCTCATCGGGCATAACAAGTCCCCTTATCGAGTATAACAAAGTCCCCTGGTCGAGTATTACAAATTCCCCTGAACGAGTATAACAATGTCCCCTGGTCGAGTATAACAAAGTTCCCTGGTCGAGTATAACCAAGGCCCCTAATCGAGAATAACAATGTACTCTGATCGAATATAACAAAGTCCACTTATCGAGCATAACAAAGGCCCCTCTTCGAGCATAAGAAACCCCCCCTCATCGAATAATACAAAGTCCCCTGATCAAGTATAACAAAGTCCCGTGATCGAGTATAACAAAGTCCACCCATCGAGTATAACAAAGTCCTCTGATCGAGTATAACAAAGTCCCCTGGTCGAGTATAACAAATTCCCCTGATCGAGTATAACAAAGTCCCCTGATCGAGTATAACAAAGTCCCCTGGTCGAGTAAAACAAAGTCCCCTGATCGAGAATAACAAAGGCCCCTGATCGAGTATAACAAAGTTCCCTTATCGAGCATAACAAAGGCCCCTGGTCGACTATAACAAAGCCCCCCTGAACGAATATTACAAAGTCCAGTGATCAAGTATAACAAAGTCCCCTGGTCGTGTATAACAAAGTCCCCTGGTCGTGTATAACAAAGTCCTCTGGTAGAGTATAACAAATTCCCCTGATCGAGTATAACAAAGTCCCCTGATCGAGTATAACAAAGTCCCCAAGTCGAGTAAAACAAAGTCCCCTGATCGAGAATAACAAAGGCCCCTGATCGAGAATAACAAAGTCCTCTGATCGAATATAACAAAGTCCACTTATCGAGCATAACAAAGGCCCCTCTTCGAGCATAACAAACCCCCTCCTCATCGAATAATACAAAGTCCCCTGATCAAGTATAACAAAGTCCCCCCATCGAGTATAACAAAGTCCCCCCATCGAGTATAACAAAGTCCTCTGATCGAGTATAACAAAGTCCCCTGGTCGTGTATAACAAAGTCCTCTAATCGAGTATAACAAAGTCCCCTGGTCGTGTATAACAAAGTCCCCTGGTCGAGTATAACAAATTCCCCTGATAGAGTATAACAAAGTCCCCTGATCGAGTATAACAAAGTCCCCTGGTCGAGTAAAACAAAGTCCCCTGATCGAGAATAACAAAGGCCCCTGATCGAGTATAACAAAATCCCCTGGTCGAGTATAACAAAGTCCCCTCATGGAGTATAACAAAGACCCCTGATCAAGGAAAACAACGCCCCCTGATCGAGTATAACAAAGTCCCCTGATCGAATATAACAAAGCCCCCTGATCGAGTATAACAAAGTCCCCTGGTTGAATATAACAATGGCCGTTGACTGAGTATAACAAAGGCCCCTCATCGAGTATAACAGGGGCCCCTCATCGAGTCTACCAAAGTCCCCTGATCGATTATGACAAAGGCCCTTGATCGAGTAAAACAAAGCCCAATCATCGAGTATAACAAAGTCCCACTAATCGAGTATAACAAAGTCCCCTGGTCGAGGAAAACAAAGCTCCCTGATCAAGTATAACAAAGTCCCTGATCGAGTATAACAAAGTCCCCTGGTCGAGTATAACAAAGGCCCCTGATGGAGTATAACAAAGTCCCCTAATCGAGTATAACAAAGTCCCCTGGTCGAGGAAAACAAAGCTCCCTCATCGAGTATAACAAAGTCCCCTGATTGAGTATAACAAAGTCCCCTGGTTGACCATAACAAAAGCCCTTGGTCGAGTATAACAAAGTCCCCTAATCGAATATAACAAAGTCACCTGGTCGAGGAAAACAAAGCTCCCTCATCGAGTATAACAAAGTCCCCTGATTGAGTATAACAAAGTCCCCTGGTTGACCATAACAAAGGCCCTTGGTCGAGTATAACAAAGTCCTCTGGTCGAGGTCCCCTTATCGAGCATAACAAAGGCCCCTGTTCGAGTATAACAAAGCCCCCCTGATCGAATATTACAAAGTCCAGTGATCAAGTATAACAAAGTTCCCTGATCGAGTAAAACAAAGTCCCTTTGTCGAGTATAACCAAGGCCCGTCATCGGGCATAACAAAGTCCCCTTGTCGAGTATAACAAAGTTCCCTGGTCGAGTATTACAAATTCCCCTGATCTAGTATAACAATGTCCCCTGGTCGAGTATAACAAAGTCCCCTGGTCGAGTATAACCAAGGCCCCTGATCGAGAATAACAAAGTCCTCTAATCGAATATAACAAAGTCCACTTATCGAGCATAACAAAGGCCCCTCTTCGAGCATAACAAACCCCCCCTCATCGAATAATACAAAGTCCCCTGATCGAGTATAACAAAGTCCCGTGATCGAGTATAACAAAGTCGCCCCATCGAGTATAACAAAGTCCTCTGATCGAGTATAACAAAGTCCCCTGGTCGTGTATAACAAAGTCTCCTGGTCGAGTAAAACAAAGTCCCCTGATCGAGAATAACAAAGGCCCCTGATCGAGTATAACAAAGTCCCCTTATCGAGCATAACAAAGGCCCCTGGTCGAGTATAACAAAGCCCCCCTGAACGAATATTACAAAGTCCAGTGATCAAGTATAACAAAGTCCCCTGGTCGTGTATAACAAAGTCCCCTGGTGAGTTGTCGAGTATAAAAAGTCTCCTGATCGAGTAAAACAAAGTCCCCTGATCGAGAATAACAAAGGCCCCTGATCGAGAATAACAAAGTCCTCTGATCGAATATAACAAAGTCCACTTATCGAGCATAACAAAGGCCCCTCTTCGAGCATAACAAACCCCCTCTATCGAATAATACAGTCCCTGATCAAGTATAACAAAGTCCCGTGATCGAGCATATAACAAAGTCCCCCATCGAGTATAATAATGTCTCGATCGAGTATAACAAAGTCCCTGGTCGTGTATAACAAAAGTCCTGATCGAGTATAACAAAGTCCCCTGTCGCGTATAACAAAGTCCCTGATCGAGTATAACAAAATCTCCTGGTAGAGACATAACAAATTCTGATCGAGTATAACAAAGTCCTCTGATCGAGTATAACAAAGTCCCAAGTCGAGTAAAAACAAAGTCCCTGATCGAGAATAACAGCGTCCTGATCGAGAATAACAAAGTCCTCTGATCGAATATAACAAAGTCCACTCTATCGGAGCATAACAAAGGCTCCCTTCGAGCAAAACAAACCCCCCTGATCGAATAATACAAAGTCCCCTGATCAAGAATAACAAAGTCCCCCGATCGAGTCTAACAAAGTCCTCTGATCGAGTATAACAAAGTCCCCTGGTCGTGTATAACAAAGTCCTCTGGTCGAGTATAACAAATTCCCCTGATCGAGTATAACAAAGTCCCGTGATCGAGTATAACAAAGTCCCCTGATCGATTATAACAAAGTCCCCTGGTCGAGTATAACAAAGGCCCCTAATGGAGTACAACAAAGACCTTGATGGAGTATAACAAAGACCCCTGATCGAGTATAACAAAACTCCTGGTTTATATAACAAAGGCCCCTCATGGAGTATAACAAAGACCCCTGATCAAGGAAAACAACGCCCCCTGATCGAGTATAACAAAGTCCCCTGATCGAATATAACAAAGCCCCCTGATCGAGTATAACAAAGTCCCCTGGTTGAATATAACAATGGCCGTTGACTGAGTATAACAAAGGCCCCTCATCGAGTATAACAGGGGCCCCTCATCGAGTCTAACAAAGTCCCCTGATCGATTATGACAAAGGCCCTTGATCAAGTAAAACAAAGCCCAATCATCGAGTATAACAAAGTCCCCTAATCGAGTATAACAAAGTCCCCTGGTCGAGGAAAACAAAGCTCCCTGATCAAGTATAACAAAGTCCCCTGATCGAGTATAACAAAGTCCCCTGGTCGAGAATAACAAAGGCCCCTGATGGAGTATAACAAAGTCCCCTAATCGAGTATAACAAAGTCCCCTGGTCGAGGAAAACAAAGCTCCCTCATCGAGTATAACAAAGTCCCCTGATTGAGTATAACAAAGTCCCCTGGTTGACCATAACAAAGGCCCTTGGTCGAGTATAACAAAGTCCCCTAATCGAATATAACAAAGTCACCTGGTCGAGGAAAACAAAGCTCCCTCATCGAGTATAACAAAGTCCCCTGATTGAGTATAACAAAGTTCCCTGGTTGACCATAACAAAGGCCCTTGGTCGCGTATAACAAAGTCCTCTGGTCGAGCATAACAAGGCCCCTGATCGAGTATAACAAAGTCCCCTGATCGAGTATAACAAAGTCCCCTTATCGAGCATAACAAAGGCCCCTGTTCGAGTATAATAAAGCCCCCCTGATCGAATATTACAAAGTCCAGGGATCAAGTATAACAAAGTTCCCTGATCGAGTAAAACAAAGTCCCTTTGTCGAGTATAACAAAGTCCCTTGGTCGAGTATAACCAAGGCCCGTCATCGGGCATAACAAAGTCCCCTTGTCGAGTATAACAAAGTCCCCTGGTCGAGTATTACAAATTCCCCTGCTCTAGTATAACAATGTCCCCTGGTCGAGTATAACAAAGTCCCCTGGTTGAGTATAACCAAGGCCCCTGATCGTGAATAACAAAGTCCTCTAATCGAATATAACAAAGTCCACTTATCGAGCATAACAAAGGCCCCTCTTCGAGCATAACAAACCCCCCCTCATCGAATAATACAAAGTCCCCTGATCGAGTATAACAAAGTCCCGTGATCGAGTATAACAAAGTCGCCCCATCGAGTATAACAAAGTTCTCTGAACGAGTATAACAAAGTCCCCTGGTCGTGTATAACAAAGTCCCCTGGTCGAGTAAAACAAAGTCCCCTGATCGAGAATAACAAAGGCCCCTGATCGAGTATAACAAAGTCCCCTTATCGAGCATAACAAAAAGGCCACACAGTTGGTATAACAAAGCCCCTAAACGAATGTTACAAAAGATCCAGTGATCTAGGTATAGGAATCCCTGGTCGAGTATAACCGTTCCCCTGATGCGAGTATATAAGTCCTGATCGAGTAAAACAAAGTCTGATCGAGAATAACAAAGTCCTCTGATCGAATATAACAAAGTCCACTTATCGAGCATAACAAAGGCCCCTCTTCGAGCATAACAAACCCCCCCCCTCATCGAATAATACAAAGTCCCCTGATCAAGTATAACAAAGTCCCGTGATCGAGTATAACAAAGTCCCCCCATCGAGTATAACAAAGTCCTCTGATCGAGTATAACAAAGTCCCCTGGCCGTGTATAACAAAGTTCTCTGATCGAGTATAACAAAGTCACCTGGTCGTGTATAACAAAGTCCCCTGGTCGAGTATAACAAATTCCCCTGATCGAGTATAACAAAGTCCCCTGATCGAGTATAACAAAGTCCCCTGGTCGAATAAAACAAAGTCCCCTAATCGAGAATAACAAAGGCCCCTGACCGAGTATAACAAAATCCCCTGGTCGAGTATAACAAAGGCCCCTGATGGAGTATAACAAAGACCCCTCATCAAGGAAAACGACGCCCCCTAATCGAGTATAACAAATTCCCCTTATCGAGTATAACAAAGTCCCCTTGTCGAGTATAACAAATTCCCCTGATCGGGTATAACAAAGTGCTTTGGTCGAGTATAACCAAGGTCCCTGATCGAGTATAACAAAGTCCCCTTATCGAGCATAACAAAGGCACCTGGTCGAGCATAACAAAGGCCCCCTGATCGAATAATGCAAAGTCCCCTGATCAAGTTTAACAAAGTCCCCTGATCAAGCATAACAAAGACCCTGATGGAGTATAACAAAGTCCCCTAATGGAGTATAACAAAGACCCTGATGGAGTATAACAAAGTCCCCTGATCGAGGAAAACAAAGCCCTCTGATCGAGTATAACAAAGTCCCCTGATTGAGTATAACAAAGGCCCCTCATCGAGTAGAAAACATCCCCTGATCGAGTATAACATATTCCCTTATCGTGTATAACAAAGTTCCCTGGTCAAGTAGAGTAATGTCCCCTAATCGAGTATAACAAAGGCCCCTGATCGAGTATAATAAAGTCCCCTTATCGAGCATAACAAAGGCCCCTGGTCGATTATAACAAAGCCCCCCTGATCGAATATTACAAAGTCCCCTGATTAAGTATAACAAAAGTCCCCTGATCGAGTATAACAAATTCCCCTTGTCGAGTATAACAAAGGCCCCTGATGGAGTATAACAAAGACCAAGAAGGAGTATAACAAATGTCACCTGATCGAGGAAAACAAAGCCTCCTGATCGAGTAAAACAAAGTCCTCTGATCGAGTATAACAAAGTCCCCTTCATCGAGTATAATAAAGCCCCCTTACCGAGTATAACAAAGTCCCCTGATCGAGTATATCAAACCCCCCTGGTCGAGTATAATAAAGGCCCTGATCGAGTATAACAAAGTCTCATGATCGAGTATAACAAATTCTCCTGGTTCGCGTATAACAAAAGCCCCTGATATAGTATAACAAAGGCCCCTGATCGAGCATAACAAAGGCCCCTGGTCGAGTATAACAAAGCCCTCTGATCAGGTATAACAAAGTCCCCTGATCGAGAATAACAAAAGACCCTTAAACGAATCTAACAAAGTCCCCTGATCGAGTTTAGCAAAGGCCTTTGATCGCGTATAACAAATGCCCCTCATCGAGTATAACAAAGTCCCCTAATCGAATATAAAAAAGCCCCCTGATCGAGTATATCAAAGTCCCCTGGTTGAATATAACAATGGCCCATGATTGAGAATAACAAAGGCCCCTCATCGAGTATAACAAAGGCCCCTCATCGAGTCCAACAGAGTCCCTTGATCGATTATGACAAAGGCCCTTGATCGAGTATAACAAAGCCCAATCATCTAGTATAACAAAGTCCCCTGATCGAGTATAACAAAGTCCCTTGGTCGAGGAAAACAAAGCTCCCTGATCGAGTATGACAAAGTCCCCTGATTGAGTATAACAAAGTTCCCTGGTTGATCATAACAAAGGCCCCTGGTCGAGAATAATAAAGTCCCCTAATCGAATATAACAAAGCCCCCTGATCGAGTGTAACAAAGGTCGAGCATAACAAAAGACCCTGGTCGAATATAACAAAGTCTCCTGATCGTGTATATCAAAGCCCCCTCAACGTTTATAACAAAGTCCCCTGATCTAGTATAACAAAGTCCCATGGTCGAGTATAACAAAGTCCCTTTATCGAGTATAACAAAGGCCCCTGATCGAGTATAACAAAGGGCCCCGTTTGTGTACAACAAAGCATCCTGATCGAGTATAACAAAGTCCCCTGATCGAGTATAACACATCCTCTGATCGAGTATAACATATCACCTGATCGTGTATAACAAAGTTCCCTGGTCGAGTATAGTAATCTCCCATGATCGAGTATAACAAAGCCCCCTGATCGAGTATAACAAAGTCCTCTGGTCGAGTTTAACAAAGTCCCCTGATCGAGTATAACAAAGGCTCTTGATCGAGTATAATAAAGGCACCTAATCGAGTATAACAAAAGCCCCCGGTTGAGTATAAGATAGCCTCCTCATCGAGTATAACAAAGTCCCCTGATCGAGTATAACAAAGCCTCCTCATCGAATATAACAAAGTCCCCTAGTCGAGTATAACAAAGTCCCCTGGTCGAGTATAAAAAATGACCCTGATCGAGTATAACAAAGGCCCCGATCGAGTATAAGAAAGTCTCATGATCAAGTATAACAAATTCTTCTGTTTCGAGTATAACAAAGTCACCTGATCGAGTATAATAAAGGCCCATGATCGAATATAACAAAGGCCCTGGTTGAGTATAACAAAGACTCCTGATTGAGTATAATAAAGGCCCATGATCGAGTATAGCAAAGTCCCCTGATCGAGTATAACAAAGTCCCATGGTCAAGTATAACAAAGTCACCTGATCGAGTATAATAAAGGCCCATGATCGAGTATAACAAAGGCCCTGGTTGAGTATAACAAAGCCTCCTCATCGAGTATAACAAAGTCCCCTGATCGAGTATAACACATCTCCTGATCGAGTATAACATATCCCTTGAACATGTATAACAAAGTTCCCTGGTCGAGTATAGTAATGTCCCCTGATCGAGTATAACAAAGCCTCTTCATCGAGTATAACAAAGTCCCCTGGTCGAGTATAACAAAGTCCCCTTATCGAGTATAACAAAGTCTTCTGATCGAGGATAACGAAGTCCCGTGATAGAGTATAAAAAAGGTCCTTGATCGAGTATAATAAAGGCCCCTGATCGAGTACAACAAAGTCCGTTGATCGAATATAAAAAAGTCCCTGATCGAGTAAAACAATGTCCCCTGGTCGAGTATAACAAAGTCCCCTGATCGAGTATAACAAAGCCCCCTGATCGAGGAAAACAAAGTCCCCCGATCGAGAATAACAAAGTCCTCTTATCGAGCATAACAAAGGCCCATGGTCGAGTATAACAAAGCCCTCTGATCGAGTATAACAAAGTCCCCTGATCTGGTATAACAAAATCCCGTGATCGAGTATAGCAAAGGCCCTTGATTGAGTATAACAAATGCCCCTCATCGAGTATAACAAAGTCCCCTATCGAATATAACAAAGCCCCCTGATCGAATATAACAAATTCCACTGGTAGAGCATAAGAAAGGACCCTGGTCGAGTATTACAAAGTCCCCTCATCGAGTATAACAAAGCCTACTCATCAGGTATAACAAAGTCCCCTGATCGAGTATAACAAAGTCCCCTGATCGAGTATATCAAAACTCCGACATCGAGTATAACAAAGTCCCCTATTCGAGTATAACAAAGTCCCCTGGTCGAGTATAACAAAGGCCCATGATCTCGTATAACAAAGTCCCATGGTCGAGTATAACATATCCCCTGATCGTGTATAACAAAGTTTCCTGGTCGAGTATTGTAATGTCCCCTGATCGAGTTTAAGAAAGCCTCCTGATCAAGTATAACAAATTCCCCTGGTCGAGTTTAAGAAAGTCCCCTGATCGAGTATAACAAAGTCCTCTGATCGAGGATAACAAAGTCCCCTGATCGAGTATAACAAAGGTCATTGATCGAGTATAATAAAGACCCCTAATCGAGTATAACAAAGTCCTTTGATCGAATATAAAAAAGTCCCCTGATCGAGTAAAACAAAGTCCCCTGGTCGAGTATAACAAATTCCTCAAATCGAGTATAACAAAGCCCATTGATCGAGTAAAACAAAGTCCCGTGATCGAGTATAGCAAAGGCCCTTGATCGAGTGTAATTAAGGCCCCCGGTTGAGTATAACAAAGCCTCCTTATCGACTATAACAACGTCCCCTGATCGAGTATAACACATCCCCTGATTGAGTATAACATATCCCCTGATCGAGTATAACAAAGCCCCCTGATCGAGGAAAACAAAGGCCCCTGGTCGAGTATAACAAAGGTCACTGATCGAATATAAGAAAGCCCCCTGATCGAATATAACAAAGTCCTTGATCTAGTGTAACAAAGGCCCTTGATCGAGTATAACAAAGTCCCCTAATCGAGTATAACAAAGCCCCCTTATCGAGAATAACTTTGTTATACTCGATCAGGGGGCTTTTTATTCTCCACCAGGGTGCTTTGTTATACTCGATCAGGAGACTTTTTTATACTCGATGAGGAGGCTTTGTTTTCCTCGATCAGGTGACATTTGTTATACTCCATTGTTACGAACCCCTCCACCCAGCACTACGAAGCACGCCATCTATTGTCCTGATCTACCTACCCAGCACCACGAGCAACGCCATCTAGGGACGAGACACGAGTATGACTCGTCTTAGTTACCACTCCGAGGTTTCCCTTCTCCATATCCTGGGTTGCGTCACCTCCTCAAAGTCTTCTTTGTCAGCTCCAATTCGAGGAGAGGCACTTGGCTCTGGGAAGTGACCACAGGATCATCTATCCTCTAAACCTACGTGCAGTGACTACCTACCGTCTTCTACAATACTCAGCCTACTCGTCAGCCATCTCAGCTCCTCACTTAAGTACTATTATCTTGTATTAATTTCCCCACGTCCACTTGCTTCGAGATTGTTTTATGTTTATTAATATGTATATACTGTTAATGTTTAGGTTAAGTTTGGTTAAGGGTAATTTATAAGCTGAATATTTTGTTAAGGGATTTATGGTACTCTATTATATACAACGAAAACTCGCATCCTTTGTCTACCCTTTTATAGTCCGATTGTCTTTGTTTTTTTTTATTGTTGTTACCTGTTGGGATCTGGGTAGACGTATAACTATATTCTAAATCCCCAACTCGTAACAAATGGCGACCGTGACAGGACACGACCTTAAGTACCATATTCCTTCCTCCCTTGTAACTCAGTGTTAATTATTCCTCCCAGTCACTTCTGTTCACAATTGCTTTACGGTAGTTTAAAGTTTCCTTCATATGTGTGTGCATATATTGGTATTATCGTATAGTAAGAGTGACAGACGTAGGATATTAGGTTCCAAGTGTCATAAGGCTTACCTGTTATTACACGTGGTAGTCGTGTAGTAAGTCTTATCGAGTGTTGGGAAGAATCCGGATCTGTTTAATGCCGTACCCTCACTCAGAGTAGGTTGTTCCATAGTCACTAGTTTACGGTGAAGTGATATCTTGGGACGCCACGCTCTACCAGGACCCCATAATTATAAAGCCTCAATTATTGTTCTTCTCATTATCTCATTCAGGTCAATCATACCATTTATCAGGGTTAGCTAATCCGATCTTTTTATATTAATGCCGTAATACGCCCTACCTCTTTCAAGTATATCAGGGTTGTTAATCCGGATCTTTATATTTATGCCGTAATACGCCCTACCTCTTTCAAGTCTCTTATCCTTATCTAAGGATCTTCTCGGAAGAACAATAATCATAAGTGTAATTTCCCTAGGTATAACTTGGTTAGTTTTCGGGACTTTCTGGTTATCCAATGCCGTGATATTTTCTAGGGTTATCCACTTATCTTATCTTTGGACCATTAGTTAATTTATCCTTTTTTTCTTAACAATGGCCACCTCAGGTTTTGATCTCCAGGATTTTATTGAAAATCCTTCCGTAGCTAAATTACGTGTTAATATCCTGAAGAAAGAATGGAAAGAAATAGCCAACTATTATAATATCCCATTTTCACAGCAACTGACTAAGGAAATGTTAAAAAATCATGTGATTGAAGTGCTGGTTCAACATGAAGTTTTAAAAGAATCCGCTGTTGACAGATTAACGCCCATGTCCAAGAAACTTCAACCACTATCCACCACCCCTCATCACTCAGAAGCTGCTTCAGGTCTGGCTAGCCCTCAAGAAAAAACACAGAGTAGACGCCTTAGAACTAGAACGAGCAAGGTTCGAGTTCCAAATCAAAATGAAAGAACTAGAGTTGGAACAGGCCAAGTTGGAGAAGGAGGCCAAGTTGGAGCAGGCCAAGTTGGAGCAGCAGGCCAAGTTGGAGCCTGAAGAAAGGTCGGAACAGGCCAAGTTGCAGCATGAAGAAAAGTTGGAACAGGCCAGGTCGGAACAGGCCAAGCAAGCAGGAGGTTAGGACTGAAAGAACCAAGAGGTAAGCAGAGACAGGTGTCACCAACATCGGAAGCGAAGACTGTGCATGAAGTGGCATTAAGAGAGAAATTCAGTTGCTAAACTTCGCGTCGCTTTTCCTTGTTCCTGCCGATGAATCCGCTGATATGGACGGGTCATTAGACTTTAAGAAAATAGCTGAAGAATGAGGCTGTATGACTGTGTGGTGTAAGTCGTTGGCTCCTAAATTATATGGTAAGTACCAGAGTTGAGTAACTGTTTAGGACCAGACTGATGACTAAGTGATAACGCAAGAATATCCTCACCTTTGCTATCACGCCAGATGGATACCGGCAGAAGTTTCGTAAACTAACCAAACCATTTTCACACACCTTTGTTGAGTTTGCTCAAGAAAAGCTTAGGTTTTTTTAAGAAGTGGTTAGAGGCTACAGAGACCTCCACATTTCAGGATTTGTTAAATTTGGTAGTCCTGGAGGAGTGGAAGAGCAAGATACCATTTCACATCTTGAAGCATGTAGAGGAGCGTGGAGAGGTTAATTTAGGGCGTGCTGCTGAGCTGGCTGATGCGTACGCTTTGTTGGTGGAGTCACTGCAGAGAACGGCAATATGTTAGTCCTCTGATGATAACCTTGGGAACGTGAGTGGTAGGTCGAAAGGTCCCACACCTACTCCCCCCGATGCAACCAAGCTTACTTGTTCTTACTGTAAAAACCCAGGCCATACGATCCAGAATTGTAAACACTCAAAGTGTCGAATTGCTAAAAGTAGTTCCCTGGATCCCAAATCCAAACCAATAGCAAACACCAATGTGGAAAGGCCCCATCAGGATCTCTTCTCTTCATTCACCTATGAGGGAAAAATTTCAATCATGGAGGGGTCTCGTTCTTTCCCTATTCGTATACTACGTGATACGGGCGCAGCACAATCTATCCTCCTGTTTAACGTCATTCATGATATATCTACCGCATTTACTAATGAGTGTTCTAATTTCTGATCTCTCATCCCATTCTTTTTTCCCATTCCTTAGCTAAAGTGCACCTCCAATGTCCCTTGATTACTGGGGGAAGTGCAATAGCCAAAGTAAGGAAAGACCCCAATGCCTGTGTGCTAGCATCATTTATTATTGGGTAATGACTTGGTAGGAGATCTAGTGGTTCCTAACATAAAGACAGTCGACTCTCCCTTTACCTGTCAACCCACCACTGACCTCAAAAGAACATTCTCTCATCTTTTCCCATCTTGTGCTGTCACCCGGTCACAGAGTGTGCGAAATGGGCCCTCTTCATCTAAAACCACCTCTAATATCTTCCTACCCACAGAAGATCTGTACAATAAGACCATTAGTAAGGAGGAGCTCGTTAAAGCCCAACAATCTGATCCATCTTTGACTAAACTTCATCATGCAGCAGTTGAGGGTAAAGATTTTAACACCCTTCCGTGCTTTTATTATCATGAAGGGGTTTTGATGAGGGCCTATAGGGCCCCTGAGCTTGCCCATCTAGACACGTATTCCGAAATACATCAAGTGTAATTCCCACCTCAGTCAGTCAGACCAGCATTAATTGCTCCCTGCTCATGATGCAGAGCCCAGGACATTTGGGAATCCTCTGGAAAACATATAAAAAAGCTCCTCCCAACACTATTATTATTGCCTGGAATTTAGGAAGGATGTGTCAAAAAACTCAAAAATCTTATCATTTGTCAAAATGGTAGAAACCAATGAAAGTATACCAAAGGAATTCTATTAAGCCCGTATCCCATTTTCTACACCGATTTGAAAAGATTTTGTTAGGATTGTGTGGCCCATTAATAAAGACCAAGAAGGAAATCAATTTTGCTCACAGTTATGGATACCAGTACACGTTATCCTGAGGCTTTTCCCCTTAAAAGCATCACTTCAAAAAACGTAATCAAACATCTTTTGCACCTTTTCACTTCAGTGGGCATTCCTAAAGAAATCCAATCCGATCAGGGCACCAATTTTACGAGCAATCTTTTCAAACAGGTGATGAAAGACCTCAGTGTGGACCATTGTACATCTTTGGCTTACCACCCACAATCCCAAGGTTGCTTGGAACGGTTCCATCAAACTTTCAAATCAATGCTCAAAAAATACTGTATAGAACACCAAACGGAATGGGATGAAAGCATAGACTTGTTACTCTTTGCCATCAGGGAATGTCCCCAGGAGTCATTGGGTTTCTCCCCGTTCGAGTTACTATATGGGAGACAAATTAGGGGACCCCTTAAAATAGTAAAGGAGCTGTGGTTTGACACTCCATCTATTAAGCCCGCAAATAGTTTCTCCAATACATTGACACATTCTTAAGGGACAAATTAACTGAAGTCCGAACCATTGTTCAGTCATCTTAAAAAGTCCAAGAAAAAATGGTGAAGTCCCAACCTAAATTAGTTAAAAGATCATTTTCTCCAGGTGACAAAGTGTTACTCTTTCTACCCATTCCAGGCTCTCCCCTTAAAAGCAAGTTTACTGGTCCCTATATAGTTGCTAATAAACTATCTCTCTCAACTATATAGTCTATACTCCTGATCGCAGAAAAGATTCACAACTTGTTCACATTAATCTCATGAAACTTTACCATTCCAGGCAGTCAGAGGAAGACATCCCAGAGGCTATAAGCCAACCTGTATTGCATACGGTTTTGTCAGGGCCGGAGCCGGAGACAGATGACATGGACCTATTGGAGAATTTAGACTTCCCTCTACCTAAAGAGAACCCTGCTAACAGTCACATACTCAACAACTTGGATGAGTATTTTTCTGTTCTGAATCCATCTCAAGCAAAAGATCTCACTAAGTTATTATCAACATTTCCTAAAGTTACATCAGACCTCCCAGGGTTTTGCAATATACTTAAACATGATATTAAGCTAATCTCAGATGATGTACAACCCATTAGGCAATCAGCCTATCGACTAAATCCACAAAAAAGAGAGATTATGAAAAAGGAGGTAGACTTTTTGTTAAAACATAACTTAGCTGAGCCTAGTACCTCCCCCTGGGCGTCACCTTGCTTTCTCATTCCAAAACCCGATAGCAGTTTTCGTTTCTGTACCGATTATCGTAAAGTGAACCAGGTCACTGTCTCAGACTCCTACCCTTTACCTTTGATTGAAGATATAATAGACAGCATAGGCTGTGCCAAATTTATCAGTACCGTGGACCTATTGAAAGGATATTACCAAGTGGGACTCACGGATAGGGCAAAAATAATCTCGGCATTTATAACTCCATTTGGTCTTTTTCAATATTTGGTTATGGCGTTTGGCTTTTCTAATGCTCCGGCCACATTCCAGAGGGCCATCAACTACCTTATTCAGGACCTAGGTGGGACGTTCGCCTACCTGGATGACCTGTTGTGTTGTAGGGCCGCCGGCACACACCACGACCTGGAAAAATACATATCAGTCTGCCACATTACTTACGCTTCACCAGTCCTATTGGTAGAGCAGACCTGTGCTAGTACTGCTGGTGTTGTGGTGGTGATGGCGTTGGTGTGGTAGTGTGGTGAAGTGGTGCGGAAAGACCAGACCTGTGTTACTACCACTACTACTGCTGGTGGTGTGGTGCTGATGGCGTTGGTGTGGTAGTGTGGTGAAGTGGTGCAGAAAGACCAGACCTGTGTTACTACTACTACTACTGCTGGTGGTGGTGGTGGTGGTGTGTTGGTGATGGCGTTGGTGTGGTAGTGTGGTGAAGTGGTGGAGTAGTGCCGGGCCTGTGGTGGAGAAATCCTGGCGAAGAGGGAGAAAGAGAAAAAGGGGAGTTTAGGGAGATATACAATAAGAGGAGGAAGAGGAAGGGGAGAAGAAATATGGCAAGAGAAGAGGAGGAAGTAGAGGAAATGTATGTAGATTGTAGAGTAGGTGAATTTTGAGAGAGAGAGAGAGAGAGAGAGAGAGAGAGAGAGAGAGTAAAGGTGATAAAGAATAAGAGAAGGACAGGTAAATTTGGTTAGTAAGAGGAAGGTGATGATTAAGGAGGCTGAGGAGAGGAGGAGAATGAGTTAGCGTTAGGAGAAGGAGGAGACAGAGAGAGAAATGATAAGTAGGGATAATAATGGAAGGTGGGATAAAGAGGCAAGTGATAAACAGAGAGAAGAGTGAGGTTTGGTAAAAGAGGGAGAGAGGCAATAAAAAGAGAGTAAACCATAAGAAGAAGATAAGACTAAGAAAAATAGGAGTAGTGGGTAAAGAATAATAAAGAAAATGAGAATATGTCACTGAATATCGTTTACAAAATGGCACGTAAACAATAATACAAGAGACGTGAGTATTCTGCACATAAATATTGTTCACCCACGGACGATCGGCCATACTTTACGATTCTATCTTGTTTCCTGACTCACGGATATCTTGTACATAAGTTAGAAGGGTAGTTACCAATGGGCGAGGAAGGATCACTGGTACCTGGCGAAGTTACCAATGGACGAGGAAGGATCACTGTGGTACCTGGCGAAGTTACCAATGGACGAGGAAGGATCACTGTGGTACCTGGCGAAGTTACCAATGGACGAGGAAGGATCACTGTTGTACCTGGCGAAGTTACCAATGGACGAGGAAGGATCACTGTGGTACCTGGCGAAGTTACCAATGGACGAGGAAGGATCACTGTGGTACCTGGCGAAGTTACCAATGGACGAGGAAGGATCACTGTTGTACCTGGCGAAGTTACCAATGGACGAGGAAGGATCACTGTGGTACCTGAGTGTTTTTATCTGTCTGTCTCACCTTTCGTTATTTCCACATTACAGCACATCACAGGTCCTCCACATCACAGCACATCACAGGTCCTCCACAGCACATCACAGGTCCCCCACATCACAGTACATCACAGGTCCTCCACATCACAGAACATCACAGGTGCTCCACAGCACATCACAGGTCCTCCGCAGCACATCACAGGTCCTCCTCATCACGTACTTATAAACAGATAAGGGCACTCGACAATCTGGACTTCATGAGCCTCGCCCGTGACCACCTGACGTCCAGAATTTTAGAGATATATAATTTTTTTTCCCTTTCCTGCCAGCCTTACTTCCCCTTTTATTCCCCGCCCTTTCCCCTCACACCCGGGTGATTAAAGAGTGTCACCCCCTCTCTGTCTGTCTTTGTTTCTCCGTATTGGTGTGTTTGCTCCGGATATTTGTGTATTTTTTTCTATTTTTTTTTGTATTTGCTTGAGGTATTTGTTTGTATTTTATTTTGTATATTTATGTATTTTCTGGAGGTATTTATGTATTTATATGTAATTGTTATACATTTTATGTATTTTCTTGAGGTATTTATGTATTTCTGTATGTTTGTATGTATTTTCTCTATGTATTTATCTTGAATATTTTTACGACCTCATTTCACCTCTCATTTTTATTTGGCGCAGGGGGGGGGGGTCATACAGTATGTACCAAAAGTCGTGTTGCGTGGGACCAGCAACGGCTTTTGGTGTACCCTGTTATTGTTTGTTTTTGTTTATTTATCTTTTCGTATTTTTGTTTAATTTATGATACATACGCAGGATGAGAGAGAGAGAGAGCACCCTAGCCTCCACCACAAAACACAGACATACGGCCAACTCAATACGAGAGTTGCGGGATCTTGGTAAATCCGATAAGGAGAACGTACGCCTTCATTAGTAGATAATCTGAAGGTCAGGCGTACTCCTCTCTCTCTCTCTCTCTCTCTCTCTCTCTCTCTCTCTCTCTCTCTCTCTCTCTCTCTCTCTCGTTTTCTTCCACACATCCTCTATTCCTTTCTTTATCTTTACCTTTCTGTGTCTTTGTCTCCCTCTTCCACCACCTTCACTACCCATCCCTTCCTCATTACTGAAACGCACAGTGATAAACAAATCATTAAATTACAAACAGGATATAGTGCAGTAAACAAACACAAACACAGACATAACTCAGCCAGTCAGTACACAAACACAGACATTACTCAGCCAGTCAGTACACAAACACAGACATTACTCAGCCAGTCAGTACACAAACACAGACATTACTCAGCCAGTCAGTACACAAACACAGACATTACTCAGCCAGTCAGTACACAAACACAGACATTACTCAGCCAGTCAGTACACAAACACAGACATTACTCAGCCAGTCAGTACACAAACACAGACATAACTCAGCCAGTCAGTACACAAACACAGACATTACTCAGCCAGTCAGTACACAAACACAGACATAACTCAGCCAGTCAGTACACAAACACAGACATTACTCAGCCAGTCAGTACACAAACACAGACATTACTCAGCCAGTCATTTTCAAGCACAGACATTACTCCAGCCAGTCAGTACACAAACACAGTCATTACTCAGCCAGTCAGTACACAAACACAGACGTTACTCAGCCAGTCAGTACACAAGCAGACATTACTCAGCCGATTAAGTGCACAAACACAGACATTACTCAGCCAGTCAGCACACAAACACAGACACGCCAATGATCAGTACACAAACACAGACATTACTCAGCCAGTCAGTACACACACACAGACATAACTCAACCAGTCAGCACACAAACACAGACATAACTCAGCCAGTCAGCAAACAAACACAGACATAACTCAGCCAGTCAGTACACAAACACAGACATAACTCAGCCAATCGATAAATAAACTTTGGCAATAAATCAGTGGACAAGGACAGACACAAACGCCAAAATAAACAAACAAAAAACACAATAAATCAGTAAAACAAACAAGAGATGAAGGAATAAAACACACACACAAACTCAAACAAACACAGATACACTAAAAATCCCACACAAAAGCAAGGACAAAGACACAAAGACACAAACAAACAAAGTAAATGAGTAAAACTAACAAGAGCTGACGGGATGCAACGTATAATGGCAGTGTAGACCGTATCAAAGGCGCGTATTGCTGGGTCATAATGGATGTTGCAATAGCCGAATTTACATACGATATTGATGTTTGCAATTTTTGGCGCGAATGTGATATTGAGGTGTATTATTTACATTCGATGCTGTCCGTCCTGTGATTCATATGGTGATCTGGGTTTTTTTATGAATAATAATAATAATAATAATAATAATAATAATAATAATAATAATAATAATAATAATAATAGATCATTCTGGGGGAGATAATGATGTGTAAGTTTTTTCTGCTAGTTGTTTTGTGTTGATGTAACTCTCTCTCTCTCTCTCTCTCTCTCTCTCTCACACACACACCAGTACATGGAGGACAATCGTGTACATAATTCAGATGTTGTTCACTCGCAATATACATTTTCCTTTTCAAGCCTTGAGCCCCTGACCTTACCTGTGACTCCTGACCTTACCTGTGACTCCTGACCTTTACCTGTGACTCCTGACCTTTACCTGTGACTCCTGACCTTTACCTGTGCCTCCTGACCTTACCTGTGACTCCTGACCTTACCTGTGACTCCTGACCTTACCTGTGACTCCTGACCTTAC
>NW_024737948.1:0-6072 GCF_018991925.1 Homarus americanus | reverse complement strand
CTCCCTCCCTGGTCACTGCGTATATGTGCCCCCATAGCTACTCTCCCTCCCTGGTCCCCTTTGCAGTATATGTGCTTATAGCACTCTCCTCCCTGGTCCTGCTGCAGTATATGTACCCCATAGCTACTGTCCCTCCCTGGTCCTGCTGCAGTATATGTACCCCATAGCTACTCTCCCTCCCTGGTCCTGCTGCAGTATATGTACCCCATAGCTACTCTCCCTCCCTGGTCCCGCTGCAGTATATGTACCCCATAGCTACTCTCCCACCCTGGTCCTGCTGCAGTATATGTACCCCATAGCTACTCTCCCTCCATGGTCCTGCTGCAGTATATGTCCCTCATAGCTACTGTCCCTCCCTGGTCCTGCTGCAGTATATGTACCTCAGAGCGACTCTAATCGTTAGATCAGAATCGCTTTATCTACAAGATTATATTCTCTCTGTTTTGCCTCACAATATCAGCAATAGACAAATGGTAACACGATAGTAACTACACCATCGCCACCTTCGTTGTTTTCATTGTTTTATAATTAACTCTGCTAATGCCCAACTTCATCCAGTATAGTGGGGCTACATATATATAGTCACTCTAGACTACTATGCTGAGACGCTGGGACAAGTAACTCTATGATCTGGAGTCTCCGGTGGACCTTGGTGCTCCAGGCTCCCACAGTCTCTAACACTATTGGGCCAAAACAATATTCGTGGCTCAGGTTCCTGTACTTTGTATCCCTCTGGTTTCCCCCTGATCTGCTCCCCTCCCTGCTCCAGCTGCTTCCCTCCCTGCTCCAGCTGCTTCCTTCCCTGCCCCAGCTGCTTCCCTCCCTGCTCCAGCTGCTGCCTTCCTTTCCCCAGCTGCACTGTGGGTGAGATCAGTAAGGGCCAAGGTTATAATGTTAATATGTGGTTGTTCTCCACTAAATGTTTATCCTCCTTTCTCGCTTGTATGTATGGGGGTAGTCAGTTTAAGTGTAATATATAAGACAAACAATAATAATAATAATAACAATAATAATAATAATAATAAATAAGACACCAAGGGCTGCTGTTGTGGCACGCGTCATCGTCCTGGTATCCAACACAGCTCCTGGTCCCAAAACTCGCACCATAAACTTAGCTTCTGGCAGAATTTTCCATCTGCATTAAAATCAGTCGAGGATAAAAGTAACAATTGAACATCATGACATAAATAAAACAGATGATGATAACAGTAAAGCGAGGATGATAATTGAGCAGTGATACAACAAGAGTTAACAATATAAATATACTTGGTTGTGGGTTTCGCCGCGCATTACCGCCGGCCTCCAATAATTACACCACATACAGGAACGGGGCGGGTTTTGGGATTGATAAAAAACGCGCCATTCCCACTCTCGCGTGTGATTGGGCGAGGAAGGAAGATGATAAAAAGAGGCGACTGTGATTGGCTGGCACCGCGTGTTATCACATATGACATGATGAAGATGATGATGGTGTTGCGATATGAGGAAGGTGTGTACTAGTGTGTGGTTGGTGGTGGCGGTAGTGGTGACTGGCATGTGTGACGTATGTGTGTGTGTTGGCTACTGATGGCGACCCTCTACACTGCCCCTGTTCCCACAACCACCCCCACCGTGCCTCATCATCGCTCCACACTACCCTACCATAACATATAATTGCAGCATATAAATTATTAATAACAGCAATTTAGTATTTATAATAGTTTTTCATATAGAGAAAAACACGTAAAAACAACATAGGATAAACTGGACAGTGTCAGATTGTTGGTGTCGGGAAACGTTGGAAGTGTGTAGTAGTAATAATAATTAACGGTTTATTGAAAAATATGGCAGGCAAAAAACTGAAAATATAAACTAAACAGAGATGAGTGGGTCACTTTGTTGTCAAGAAATACACAAGTAATATTAGTGGTAAATAATATTACTTGTATATGATGACAAGGAGGACTGGATCTTTTAACAGTTTCAGAACAGTTACGGAACCAAAGTGAGATAGACAAGGAGTGACTACACAGGTTAACTACGAGTTATGAAGTGTGTGTGTGTGTGTGAGGGGGGAGTGTATATGTGGGGAGACTGGATGTGTGAGGGTAGTCGAGGTTTATGTAAGGGGATGTGTGGGAGGGTAATAACCATGATAGATGTTAGGGCAATGTGTTGGGGGAGGGACGAAAATATTGGGTACTGTAATTAAATAAGAAACATTGTTGTGTGACCCGGGTGTATCGCTTGGGTAAATAACACGACAGACTATTTCAACACACTTCCCTTATGTCGTCTCTACTGCTGCAACTGTGAGAGGTGATGACGTTCTCACTACCGCACTACTAAATTATTGGTGGCTCGTCAAATGGGCCCCACACCTAATGGATCGGGGCCTATTAAGAACTGAGGCCTAAACTCAATCTTAACTCACTCCTTCCCCACTGCAGAAGTCACTCTCCTTAACTCACACTGACTGACATACCTTCACGTTGTCAATCAGCATATCTAGGAGAGCCAGACGTCGTGTGGTTTACGAAATGGACAGTTAGAACAGGCTGGTGATGGGTGATGCTAAGTGGTGGGACGGACAGTTAGAACAGGCTGGAGATGGGTGATGCTAAGTGATGGGACGGACAGTTAGAACAGGCTGGTGATGGGTGATGCTAAGTGGTGGGACGGACAGTTAGAACAGGCTGGTGATGGGTGATGCTAAGTGATGGGACGGACAGTTAGAACAGGCTGGTGATGGGTGATGCTAAGTGATGGGACGGACAGTTAGAACAGGCTGGTGATGGATGATGCTAAGTGGTGGGACGGACAGTTAGAACAGGCTGGTGATGGGTGATGCTAAGTGATGGGACGGACAGCTAGAACAGGCTGGTGATGGATGATGCTAAGTGGTGGGACGGACAGTTAGAACAGGCTGGTGATGGGTGATGCTAAGTGGTGGGACGGACGGTTAGAACAGGCTGGTGATGGGTGATGCTTTAAGTGGTGGGACGGACGGTTAAAGACAGGCTGGTGATGGGTGATGCTTTAAGTGGTGGGACGGACGGTTAGAACAGGCTGGTGATGGGTGATGCTAAGTGGTGGGACGGACAGTTAGAACAGGCTAGTGATGCGTTGATTAGCAAGTGTTGGACGGACAGTTAGAACAGGCTGGTGACGGGTGACCGCTAAGTGGGACGGACGGTTAGAACAGGCTGGTGATGGGTGATGCTAAGTGGTGGGACGGAAGTTAGAACAGGCTGGTGATGGGTGATGCTAAGTGATGGGACCGGACAGTTAGAACAGGCTGGTGATGGGTGATGCTTTAAATTGGTGCAGGACGGACAGTTAGAACAGGCTGGTGATGGGTGATGCTAGGGTGGTGGGACGGACGGTTAGAACAGGCTGGTGATGGGTGATGCTAAGTGGTGGGACGGACTAGTTAGAACAGGCTGGTGATGGGTGATGCTGGTGGTGGGACGGGACGGTTAGAACAGGCTGGTGATGGGTGATGCTAGTCGGTGGGACCGAAAGGATTATTTTAAGGCTGATGGGTGATGCTAAGTGATGGGACGGACAGTTAGAACAGGCTGGTGATGGGTGATGCTAAGTGGTGGGACGGACAGTTAGGACAGGCTGGTGATGGGTGATGCTAAGTGATGGGACGGACAGTTAGAACAGACTGGTGATGGGTGATGCTAAGTGATGGGACGGACAGTTAGAACAGGCTGGTGATGGGTGATGCTAAGTGGTGGGACGGACAGTTAGAACAGGCTGGTGATGGGTGATGCTAAGTGATGGGACGGACAGTTAGAACGGGCTGGTGATGGGTGATGCTAAGTGATGGGACGGAAAGTTAGAACAGGCTGGTGATGGGTGATGCTAAGTGATGGGACGGACAGTTAGAACAGGCTGGTGATGGGTGATGCTAAGTGATGGGACGGACAGTTAGAACAGGCTGGTGATGGGTGATGCTAAGTGATGGGACGGACAGTTAGAACAGGCTGGTGATGGGTGATGGTAAGTGATGGGACGGACAGTTAGAACAGGCTGGTGATGGGTGATGCTAAGTGATGGGACGGACAGTTAGAACAGGCTGGTGATGGGTGACTCTAAATGATGGGACGGACAGTTAGAACAGGCTGGTGATGGGTGATGCTAAGTGATGGGACGGACAGTTAGAACAGGCTGGTGACGGGTGATGCTAAGTGGTGGGACGGACAGTTAGAACAGGCTGGTGATGGGTGATGCTAAGTGGTGGGACGGACAGTTAGAACAGGCTGGTGATGGGTGATGCTAAGTGGTGGGACGGAAGAACAGGCTGGTGATGGGTGATGCTAAGTGATGGGCCGGACAGTTAGGAACAGGCTGATTGATGGGTGATGTTAAGTGGTGGGACGGACGGTTAGAACAGGCTGAGTGGTGGTGGTGGACGGACGGTTGAACAGGCTGGTGGGTGATGCTAAGTGGTGGGACGGACAGCTAGAACAGGCTGGTGATGGGTGATGCTAAGTGGTGGGACGGACAGTTAGAACAGGCTGGTGATGGGTGAAGCTAAGTGATGGGACGGACAGTTAGAACAGGCTGGTGATGGATGATGCTAAGTGGTGGGACGGACAGTTAGAACAGGCTGGTGATGGGTGATGCTAAGTGGTGGGACGGACAGCTAGAACAGGCTGGTGATGGGTGATGCTAAGTGGTGGGAAGGACAGCTAGAACAGGCTGGTGATGGGTGATGCTAAGTGATGGGACGGACAGTTAGAACAGGCTGGTGATGGGTGATGCTAAGTGATGGGACGGACAGCTAGAACAGGCTGGTGATGGGTGATGCTAAGTGGTGGGGCGGACAGTTAGAACAGGCTGGTGATGGTGATGCTTCTAAGTGGTGGGACTGAGACCCAGTTTAGAACAAACTGGTGATGGGTGATGCTAAGTGGTGGGACGGACAGATTAGAACAGGCGGTGATGGGTGATGCTAGAGATGGTGGGACGGACAGTTAGAACAGGCTGGTGATGGGTGATGCTAAGTGGTGGGACGGACAGTTAGAACAGGCTGGTGATGGGTGATGCTAAGTGATGGGACGGACAGTTAGAACAGGCTGGTGATGGGTGATGCTCAGTGGTGGGACGTACAGTTAGAACAGGCTGGTGACGGGTGACTCTATATGATGGGAAGCGAGACAGATATTAAACTAGAGTGATACCATGAGGACCCTGAACCAATAACGGTGCTACAACACAACACATCCTTCACATCAGTAAGAAAAGACGAATAACACATTAAAGGAACAGAGAATCTAGTATTTGTTGTGGATTCCGGCCATCACGTGGTGGTAGTAAAGAGAGAGAGGGAGAGAGAGAGAGAGAGTAATAAGCCTTAGTGATATGAAAATAAAGCAAGGAGCATCTGACATTACTATCAAGAGCCTGGTACCAGTAACAAGCAACAGCGTGAGGTTTTGGGGAGTCACAGTAACTGACAGGGTGGGGCAGGGGGGGAGGGAGAGGGAACACGACACACCTTAGTGACCGATAAAATAAAATTATACAGGTTGAATACGGAGTTCTCTTACCCTATAACTGTTTCTTTAATAAACCAAACTGGATTTTCATTTCATTTTAGATTAGGTTAATTTAGGTTAGGTGTCTGTGAGATGGTAGTGGGAGAGTAGAGGGACTTCCTTCACCCCCACAGTACTACTACACACCAAGTCCCAGGTTGCTGATCTGACTTTATGTCTCATTTACACACAATTGCAGGGTCTCAATTGTTTCTCTTACTATTGACAACACAACATACATACAGTATATTGTTTCTCACTTTTTTTATTTTTTTCATTTTGTATTTCTTTATGGTTTTATTATTATTATTATTATTATTATTATTATTATCATTATTATTAATGTTGTTGTTGTTGTTTATTTTGTATTTTGTATTTTTAATTTTTAATTTTTAATTTTAATTTTTGTATTTTTAATTTTGTATTTTTGTATTTTTAATTTTTAATTTTGTATTTTGTATTTTGTATTTTGTATTTTTTTTATTTTTTTTTTATTATTATTTTTTTATTATTTTTTCATTATTTTTTTATTATTTCAAAT
>NW_024737947.1:0-11147 GCF_018991925.1 Homarus americanus | reverse complement strand
CCTTGAGTGCCCGCCCAGGAGCAGCTGGGGCCCTGCCCTGGGCAGCTTGCCCCTACGGGACCTACCAAGGTGTGGCAGCGCCCTCACGAACCCTCACAAGGGCGGTGGCGCCCTTAGTGGCCCTCCCAGGAACGGCAGAGTCCCCAAGGGCCCTACAAGAGGCGACCCTCTTGGGAGCTCTATAGCTTGGTAAGGTCGTTCTGTCGTGCATGACCAACAATCCCATACTTAACTGTGATTGGTGGACTAAAATGTAAATCCACCGAACTACAGCCAATAGGAGAACAGCAGTCAGTCAACACAACACCCCAACTTATGTTTTGCTGTTGGATATTTGTTCTGCTTTACATTATTCAGGATGAAATGATACTGGAAATGCGATTGGAATCGTATTTATTTAACGTCAAAATATCTCCAAGAGTTCTAAATAAAGCAAAAACAACTGCCCCCAGGAGACCTGCTAGGTGCTGGTGCGCCACCAATGGACCTCACAGGTGTGGGGGCGCCCTCAGGGGCCCTCCCAGGGCAGTCGGCACCCCCAAGGACTTTCCCAGTTCCGACGGCATCCCTAGGTGCCTTCTAAGGGGCGTCAGCGCCCTCAAGGGCCCTCCCAGGAGTGGTGGTGCCTCCAGGAAAATTCCCTGGGGTGGTGTCGAACAAAAACGCCCTCCCAAGGGCATTGGTGCCCACAGAGGCCCTCTGCGGGGTATCTGCTACCACAGCTGCCCTTTTAGGGATGATGGCATCCCAGGGGTTCTTACAAGTGAAATGGCACCTCCATGGGCCCTCCCAGATACGTGGTTCCTTTATGGAATATCATCGGGGCGGCGACGTCCCTAGGAGGCCCTCCCAAGGCCGGCGGCGCCCCCAGAGGTCCTCCATAAAGGGTGTTGGCGCACCTATGGGACCTACTAGGTGCGATGGCGCCCCCATGAGCGCTCCTAGGGGCGGTGGCGGCCCTAAGGGCCCTCCCATAGGCGGAGGCGCCCTTGAGTGCCCGCCCAGGAGCAGCTGGGGCCCTGCCCTGGGCAGCTTGCCCCTACGGGACCTACCAATGTGTGGCAGCGCCCTCACGAACCCTCCCAAGGGCGGTGGCGCCCTTAGTGGCCCTCCTAGGAACGGCAGAGTCCCCAACGGCCCTACCAGAGGCGACCCTCCTGGGAGCTCTATAGCTTGGTAAGGTCGTTCTGTCGTGCATGTCCAACAATCCCATACTTAACTGTGATTGGTGGACTAAAACGTAAATCCACCGAACTACAGCCAATAGGAGAACAGCAGTCAGTCAACACAACACCCCAACTTATGTTTTGCTGTTGGATATTTGTTCTGCTTTACATTATTCAGGATGAAATGATACTGGAAATGCGATTGGAATCGTATTTATTTAACGTCAAAATATCTCCAAGAGTTCTAAATAAAGCAAAAACAACTGCCCCCAGGAGACCTGCTAGGTGCTGGTGCGCCACCAATGGACCTCACAGGTGCGATGGCATCCGCATGGTGCCCAGGGGCGGTGGCGCCTTCAGGTTCCTTCAGAAGAGTATAGCCGTCCGAGTGCCTGTCACCGGCGATAAGCGCTCCCAGGGGCCTTGGCTCCCCAGCCAGGCTTTGTTGGGCATTGCGGCTCCCAGGCGGTGCTTGAACCTGGGGGCCCCTCCTGGCGGAGGCGCAGGTGCCCGCCCAGGAGCAGCTGGGGCCCTGCCCTGGGCAGCTTGTCCCTACGGGACCTACCAGGGGTGGCAGCGCCCTCACGAACCCTCCCAAGGGCGGTGGCGCCCTTAGTGGCCCTCCCAGGAACGGCAAAGTCCCCAAGGGCCCTACCAGAGGCGACCCTCCTGGGAGCTCTATAGCTTGGTATGGTCGTTCTGTCGTGCATGACCAACAATCCCATACTTAACTGTGATTGGTGGACTAAAATGTAAATCCACCGAACTACAGCCAATAGGAGAACAGCAGTCAGTCAACACAACACCCCAACTTATGTTTTGCTGTTGGATATTTGTTCTGCTTTATATTGTTCAGGATGAAATGATACTGGAAATGCGATTGGAATCGTATTTATTTAACGTCAAAATATCTCCAAGAGTTCTAAATAAAGCAAAAACAACTGCCCCCAGGAGACCTGCTAGGTGCTGGTGCGCCACCAATAGACCTCACAGGTGTGGGGGCGCCCTCAGGGGCCCTCCCAGGGCAGTCGGCACCCCCAAGGACTTTCCCAGTTCCGGTGGCATCCCTAGGTGCCTTCTAAGGGGCGTCAGCGCCCTCAAGGGCCCTCCCAGGAGTGGTGGTGCCTCCAGGAAAATTCCCTGGGGTGGTGTCGAACAAAAACGCCCTCCCAAGGGCATTGGTGCCCACAGAGGCCCTCTGCGGGGTATCTGCTACCACAGCGGCCCTTTTAGGGATGATGGCATCCCAGGGGTTCTTACAAGTGAAATGGCGCCTCCATGGGCCCTCCCAGATACGTGGTTCCTTTATGGACAATCATCGGGGCGGCGACGTCCCTAGGAGGCCCTCCCAAGGCCGGCGGCGCCCCCAGAGGTCCTCCATAAAGGGTGTTGGCGCACCTATGGGACCTACTAGGTGCGATGGCGCCCCCATGAGCGCTCCTAGGGGCGGTGGCGGCCCTAAGGGCCCTCCCATAGGCGGAGGCGCCCTTGAGTGCCCGCCCAGGAGCAGCTGGGGCCCTGCCCTGGGCAGCTTGCCCCTACGGGACCTACCAAGGTGTGGCAGCGCCCTCACGAACCCTCCCAAGGGCGGTGGCGCCCTTAGTGGCCCTCCCAGGAACGGCAGAGTCCCCAAGGGCCCTACCAGAGGCGACCCTCCTGGGAGCTCTATAGCTTGGTAAGGTCGTTCTGTCGTGCATGTCCAACAATCCCATACTTAACTGTGATTGGTGGACTAAAATGTAAATCCACCGAACTACAGCCAATAGGAGAACAGCAGTCAGTCAACACAACACCCCAACTTATGTTTTGCTGTTGGATATTTGTTCTGCTTTACATTGTTCAGGGTGAAATGATACTGGAAATGCGATTGGCATCGTATATATTTAACCTCAAAATATCTCCAAGAGTTCTAAATAAAGCAAAAACAACTGCCCCCAGGAGACCTGCTAGGTGCTGGTGCGCCGCCAATGGACCTCACAGGCGTGGGGGCGCCCTCAGGGGCCCTCCCAGGGCTGTCGGCGCCCCCAAGGACCTTCCCAGTTCCGGCGGCATCCCTAGGTGCCTTCTAAGGGGCGGCAGCGCCCCCAAGGTCCCTCCCAGGAGTGGTGGTGCCTCCAGGAAAATTCCCTGGGGTGGTGTCGCCCACAAACGCCCTCCCAAGGGCAGTGGTGCCCACAGAGGCCCTCTGAGGGGTATCTACTATCACAGGGGTCCTTTTTTAGGGTGATGGCATCCCAGGGGTTCTTACAGGTGAAACGGAGCCTCCAGGGGCCCTCCCAGATACATAGTCCCCTTTATGGACAATCATCGGGGCTGCGACGTCCTTAGGAGGCCCTCCCAAGGGCGGCGGCGCCCCCAGAAGTCCTCCATAAAGGGTGTTGGCGCACCTATGGGCCCTGCTAGGTGCGATGGTACCTCCATGGGCCCTCCCATGGACGGTGGCGCCTTCAAGCTTCCTTCCAGAAGCGTTGGCGTCCCGAGGGTTCCTGTCACGGGCAATAGCGCTCCCAGGGGCAGTGGCGCCCACAGCCCGGGCTTTTGTTAGCGGCATTGGCGCTCCCAGGGTCGGTGGCGAACCTGGAAGCCCTCCTATTGGCGGAGGCGCCCTTGAGTGCCCGCCCAGGATCAGCTGGGTCCCTGCCCCGGGCAGCTTGTCCCTATGGGACCTACCAGAGGTGGCAGCGCCCTCACGAACCCTCCCAAGGGCGGTGGCGCCCTTAGTGGCCCTCCCAGGAACGGCAGAGTCCCCAAGGGCCCTACCAGAGGCGACCCTCCTGGGAGCTCTACAGCTTGGTAAGGTCGTTCTGTCGTGCATGACCAAAAATCCCATACTTAACTGTGATTGGTGGACTAAAATGTAAATCCACCGAACTACAGCCAATAGGAGAACAGCAGTCAGTCAACACAACACCCCAACTTATGTTTTGCTGTTGGATATTTGTTCTGCTTTACATTGTTCAGGATGAAATGATACTGGAAATGCGATTGGAATCGTATTTATTTAACGTCAAAATATCTCCAAGAGTTCTAAATAAAGCAAAAACAACTGCCCCCAGGAGACCTGCTAGGTGCTGGTGCGCCACCAATGGACCTCACAGGTGTGGGGGCGCCCTCAGGGGCCCTCCCAGGGCAGTCGGCACCCCCAAGGACTTTCCCAGTTCCGGCGGCATCCCTAGGTGCCTTCTAAGGGGCGTCAGCGCCCTCAAGGGCCCTCCCAGGAGTGGTGGTGCCTCCAGGAAAATTCCCTGGGGTGGTGTCGAACAAAAACGCCCTCCCAAGGGCATTGGTGCCCACAGAGGCCCTCTGCGGGGTATCTGCTACCACAGCGGCCCTTTTAGGGATGATGGCATCCCAGGGGTTCTTACAAGTGAAATGGCGCCTCCATGGGCCCTCCCAGATACGTGGTTCCCTTTATGGACAATCATCGGGGCGGCGACGTCCCTAGGAGGCCCTCCCAAGGCCGGCGGCGCCCCCAGAGGTCCTCCATAAAGGGTGTTGGCGCACCTATGGGACCTACTAGGAGCGATGGCGCCCCCATGAGCGCTCCTAGGGGCGGTGGCGGCCCTAAGGGCCCTCCCATAGGCGGAGGCGCCCTTGAGTGCCCGCCCAGGAGCAGCTGGGGCCCTGCCCTGGGCAGCTTGCCCCTACGGGACCTACCAATGTGTGGCAGCGCCCTCACGAACCCTCCCAAGGGCGGTGGCGCCCTTAGTGGCCCTCCCAGGAACGGCAGAGTCCCCAAGGGCCCTACCAGAGGCGACCCTCCTGGGAGCTCTATAGCTTGGTAAGGTCGTTCTGTCGTGCATGTCCAACAATCCCATACTTAACTGTGATTGGTGGACTAAAATGTAAATCCACCGAACTACAGCCAATAGGAGAACAGCAGTCAGTCAACACAACACCCCAACTTATGTTTTGCTGTTGGATATTTGTTCTGCTTTACATTGTTCAGGATGAAATGATACTGGAAATGCGATTGGAATCGTATTTATTTAACGTCAAAATATCTCCAAGAGTTCTAAATAAAGCAAAAACAACTGCCCCCAGGAGACCTGCTAGGTGCTGGTGCGCCACCAATGGACCTCACAGGTGCGATGGCATCCGCATGGTCCCTCCCAGGGGCGGTGGCGCCTTCAAGGTTCCTTCCAGAAGAAGTGTCGTCCCGAGGGTGCCTGTCACCGACGATAGCGCTCCCAGGGGCAGCGGCTCCCACAGCCCGGGCTTTCGTTAGGGGCATTGGCGCTCCCAGGGGCGGTGGCGAACCTGGGGGCCCTCCTATTGGCGGAGGCGCCCTTGAGAGCCCGCCCAGGAGCAGCTGGGGCCCTGCCCTGGGCAGCTTGTCCCTACGGGACCTACCAGGGGTGGCAGCGCCCTCACGAACTCTCCCAAGGGCGGTGGCGCCCTTAGTGGCCCTCACAGGAACGGCAGAGTCCCCAAGGGCCCTACCAGAGGCGACCCTCCTGGGAGCTCTATAGCTTGGTAAGGTCGTTCTGTCGTGCATGTCCAACAATCCCATACTTAACTGTGATTGGTGGACTAAAACGTAAATCCACCGAACTACAGCCAATAGGAGAACAGCAGTCAGTCAACACAACACCCCAACTTATGTTTTGCTGTTGGATATTTGTTCTGCTTTACATTGTTCAGGATGAAATGATACTGGAAATGCGATTGGAATCGTATTTATTTAACGTCAAAATATCTCCAAGAGTTCTAAATAAAGCAAAAACAACTGCCCCCAGGAGACCTGCTAGGTGCTGGTGCGCCACCAATGGACCTCACAGGTGGTAACGCATCCATGGTCCTCTGGGACGCCTTCAGGTTCCTTCAGAAGAAGTGTCGTCCGAGGGTGCCTGTCACAGCGATAACTCCCAGGCAGCAGCCACAGCCAGGCTTTCGTTAGGGGCATTGGCTCCCCAGGGCGATGGCAAGACACGGGAGCCCTCCTGGCGGAGAGCGCCCGCTCCAGGTGCCGTCGGGGAGCAGCTGGGGCCCTGCCCTGGGCAGCTTGTCCCTACGGGACCTACCAGGGGTGGCAGCGCCCTCACGAACTCTCCCAAGGGCGGTGGCGCCCTTAGTGGCCCTCACAGGAACGGCAGAGTCCCCAAGGGCCCTAACAGAGGCGACCCTCTTGGGAGCTCTGTAGCTTGGTAAGGTCGTTCTGTCGTGCATGTCCAACAATCCCATACTTAACTGTGATTGGTGGACTAAAATGTAAATCCACCGAACTACAGCCAATAGGAGAACAGCAGTCAGTCAACACAACACCCCAACTTATGTTTTGCTGTTGGATATTTATTCTGCTTTACATTGTTCGGGATGAAATGATACTGGAAATGCGATTGGAATCGTATTTATTTAACGTCAAAATATCTCCAAGAGTTCTAAGTAAAGCAAAAACAACTGCCCCCAGGAGACCTGCTAGGTGCTGGTGTGCCACCAATGGACCTCACAGGTGTGGGGGCGCCGTCAGGGGCCCTCCCAGGGCTGTCGGCGCCCCCAAGGACCTTTCCAGTTCCGGCGGCATCCCTAGGTGCCTTCTAAGAGGCTGCAGCGCCCCCAGGGCCCTCCCAGGAGTGGTGGTGCCTCCAGGAAAACTCCCTGGGGTGGTGTCGCCCACAATTGCCCTCCCAAGGGCAGTGGTGCCCACAGAGGCCCTCTGAGGGGTATCTGCTATCACAGGGGTCCATTTTTAGGGTGATGGCATCCCAGGGGTTCTTACAGGTGAAACGGAGCCTCCAGGGGCCCTCCCAGATACATAGTCCCCTTTATGGACAATCATCGGGGCGGCGACGTCCTTAGGAGGCCCTCCCAAGGGCGGCGGCGCCCCCAGAAGTCCTCCATAAAGGGTGTTGGTGCACCTATGGGCCCTGCTAGGTGCGATGGTACCTCCATGGGCCCTCCCATGGACGGTGGCGCCTTCAAGCTTCCTTCCAGAAGCGTTGGCGTCCCGAGGGTTCATGTCACGGGCAATACCGCTCCCAGGGGCAGTGGCGCCCACAGCCCGGGCTTTTGTTAGCGGCATTGGCGCTCCCAGGGTCGGTGGCGAACCTGGGGGCCCTCCTATTGGCGGAGGCGCCCTTGGGTTGCCTCAGGAGTGGTATTAATTGCCTCCAGGAAAATTCCCTGGGGTGGTGTCGAACAAAAACGCCCTCCCAAGGGCATTGGTGCCCACAGAGGCCCTCTGCGGGGTATCTGCTACCACAGCGGCCCTTTTAGGGATGATGGCATCCCAGGGGTTCTTACAAGTGAAATGGCGCCTCCATGGGCCCTCCCAGATACGTGGTTCCGTTTATGGACAATCATCGGGGCGGCGACGTCCCTAGGAGGCCCTCCCAAGGCCGGCGGCGCCCCCAGAGGTCCTCCATAAAGGGTGTTGGCGCAATTATGGGACCTACTAGGTGCGATGGCGCCCCCATGAGCGCTCCTAGGGGCGGTGGCGGCCCGAAGGGCCCTCCCATAGGCGGAGGCGCCCTTGAGTGCCCGCCCAGGAGCAGCTGGGGCCCTGCCCTGGGCAGCTTGCCCCTACGGGACCTACCAAGGTGTGGCAGCGCCCTCACGAACCCTCCCAAGGGCGGTGGCGCCCTTAGTGGCCCTTCCAGGAACGGCAGAGTCCCCAAGGGCCCTACCAGAGGCGACCCTCCTGGGAGCTCTATAGCTTGGTATGGTCGTTCTGTCGTGCATGACCAACAATCCCATACTTAACTGTGATTAGTGGACTAAAATGTAAATCCTCCCAACTACAGCCAATAGGAGAACAGCAGTCAGTCAACACAACAACCCAACTTATGTTTTGCTGTTGGATATTTGTTCTGCTTTACATTATTCAGGATGAAATGATACTGGAAATGCGATTGGAATCGTATTTATTTAACGTCAAAATATCTCCAAGAGTTCTAAATAAAGCAAAAACAACTGCCCCCAGGAGACCTGCTAGGTGCTGGTGCGCCACCAATGGACCTCACAGGTGTGGGGGCGCCCTCAGGGGCCCTCCCAGGGCAGTCGGCACCCCCAAGGACTTTCCCAGTTCCGGCGGCATCCCAAGGTGCCTTCTAAGGGGCGTCAGCGCCCTCAAGGGCCCTCCCAGGAGTGGTGGTGCCTCCAGGAAAATTCCCTGGGGTGGTGTCGAACAAAAACGCCCTCCCAAGGGCATTGGTGCCCACAGAGGCCCTCTCCGGGGTATCTGCTACCACAGCGGCCCTTTTAGGGATGATGGCATCCCAGGGGTTCTTACAAGTGAAATGGCGCCTCCATGGGCCCTCCCAGATACGTGGTTCCCTTTATGGACAATCATCGGGGCGGCGACGTCCCTAGGAGGCCCTCCCAAGGCCGGCGGCGCCCCCAGAGGTCCTCCATAAAGGGTGTTGGTGCACCTATGGGACCTACTAGGTGCGATGGCGCCCCCATGAGCGATCCTAGGGGCGGTGGCGGCCCTAAGGGCCCTCCCATAGGCGGAGGTGCCCTTGAGTGCCCGCCCAGGAGCAGCTGGGGCACTGCCCTGGGCAGCTTGCCCCTACGGGACCTACCAATGTGTGGCAGCGCCCTCACGAACCCTCCCAATGGCGGTGGCGCCCTTAGTGGCCTTCCCAGGAACGGCAGAGTCCCCAAGGGCCCTACCAGAGGCGACCCTCCTGGGAGCTCTATAGCTTGGAAAGGTCGTTCTGTCGTGCATGTCCAACAATCCCATACTTAACTATGATTGGTGGACAAAAACGTAAATCCACCGAACTACAGCCAATAAGAGAACAGCAGTCAGTCAACACAACACCCCAACTTATGTTTTGCTGTTGGATATTTGTTCTGCTTTACATTGTTCAGGATGAAATGATACTGGAAATGCGATTGGAATCGTATTTATTTAACGTCAAAATATCTCCAAGAGTTCTAAATAAAGCAAAAACAACTGCCCCCAGGAGACCTGCTAGGTGCTGGTGCGCCACCAATGGACCTCACAGGTGCGATGGCATCCGCATGGTCCCTCCCAGGGGCGGTGGCGCCTTCAAGGTTCCTTCCAGAAGAAGTGTCGTCCCGAGGGTGCCTGTCACCGACGATAGCGCTCCCAGGGGCAGCGGCTCCCACAGCCCGGGCTTTCGTTAGGGGCATTGGCGCTCCCAGGGGCGGTGGCGAACCTGGGGGCCCTCCTATTGGCGGAGGCGCCCTTGAGAGCCCGCCCAGGAGCAGCTGGGGCCCTGCCCTGGGCAGCTTGTCCCTACGGGACCTACCAGGGGTGGCAGCGCCCTCACGAACTCTCCCAAGGGCGGTGGCGCCCTTAGTGGCCCTCACAGGAACGGCAGAGTCCCCAAGGGCCCTACCAGAGGCGACCCTCCTGGGAGCTCTATAGCTTGGTAAGGTCGTTCTGTCGTGCATGTCCAACAATCCCATACTTAACTGTGATTGGTGGACTAAAATGTAAATCCACCGAACTACAGCCAATAGGAGAACAGCAGTCAGTCAACACAACACCCCAACTTATGTTTTGCTGTTGGATATTTATTCTGCTTTACATTGTTCGGGATGAAATGATACTGGAAATGCGATTGGAATCGTATTTATTTAACGTCAAAATATCTCCAAGAGTTCTAAGTAAAGCAAAAACAACTGCCCCCAGGAGACCTGCTAGGTGCTGGTGTGCCACCAATGGACCTCACAGGTGCGATGGCATCCGCATGGTCCTCCCCGGGGCAGGTGGCGCCTTCAAGGTTCCTTCCAGAAGAAGTGTCGTCGAGGGTGCCTGTCACCGGCGATAAGCGCTCCTAGAGGGCAGCTCCCACAACCGGGCTTTAGATTAGGGGCATTGGCGCTCCCCAGGGGGCAGTGGCAACCGGGCCCTCCTATTGGGCGCCATGAGTGCCATGCAGGAGCAGCACAGGGCCTGCCTGTGGCTTGTCTCAGGACCTACCAGGGGTGGCAGCGCCCTCACGAACTCTCCCAAGGGCGGTGGCGCCCTTAGTGGCCCTCACAGGAACGGCAGAGTCCCCAAGGGCCCTAACAGAGGCGACCCTCTTGGGAGCTCTGTAGCTTGGTAAGGTCGTTCTGTCGTGCATGTCCAACAATCCCATACTTAACTGTGATTGGTGGACTAAAATGTAAATCCACCGAACTACAGCCAATAGGAGAACAGCAGTCAGTCAACACAACACCCCAACTTATGTTTTGCTGTTGGATATTTATTCTGCTTTACATTGTTCGGGATGAAATGATACTGGAAATGCGATTGGAATCGTATTTATTTAACGTCAAAATATCTCCAAGAGTTCTAAATAAAGCAAAAACAACTGCCCCCAGGAGACCTGCTAGGTGCTGGTGCGCCACCAATGGACCTCACAGGTGTGGAGGCGCCCTCAGGGGCCCTCCCAGGGCAGTCGGCACCCCCAAGGACTTTCCCAGTTCCGGCGGCATCCCTAGGTGCCTTCTAAGGGGCGTCAGCGCCCTCAAGGGCCCTCCCAAGAGTGGTGGTGCCTCCAGGAAAATTCCCTGGGGTGGTGTCGAACAAAAACGCCCTCCCAAGGGCATTGGTGCCCACAGAGGCCCTCTGCGGGGTATCTGCTACCACAGCGGCCCTTTTTGGGATGATGGCATCCCAGGGGTTCTTACAAGTGAAATGGCGCCTCCATGGGCCCTCCCAGATACGTGGTTCCCTTTATGGACAATCATCGGGGCGGCGACGTCCCTAGGAGGCCCTCCCAAGGCCGGCGGCGCCCCCAGAGGTCCTCCATAAAGGGTGTTGGCGCACCTATGGGACCTACTAGGAGCGATGGCGCCCCCATGAGCGCTCCTAGGGGCGGTGGCGGCCCTAAGGGCCCTCCCATAGGCGGAGGCGCCCTTGAGTGCCCGCCCAGGAGCAGCTGGGGCCCTGCCCTGGGCAGGTTGCCCCTACGGGACCTACCAAGGTGTGGCAGCGCCCTCACGAACCCTCCCAAGGGCGGTGGCGCCCTTAGTGGCCCTCCCAGGAACGGCAGAGTCCCCAAGGGCCCTACCAGAGGC
>NW_024737946.1:0-12914 GCF_018991925.1 Homarus americanus | reverse complement strand
CGGCCCTCACACCCCGGTTCATAACACTGTAGGGGTGCCCTGCCCCCACACCCCGGCTCATGCCACTTATGGGGTGCCCGGCGCTCAGACTCCGGGTCATGGTGCTGGAGGGGTGCCCGGCCCTGACACCCCGGGTCAAGTGAAGGGGTGCCCGGACCACACACCCTTTTTCAAAGCACTGTATGGGTGCCTGGCCCTCACACCCCGGGTCATGGCACTGAAGGGGTGCCCTGCCCTCACACCTCGGGTCATGGTGCCTGAGGGGTGCCCGGCCCTCACACCCCGGGTCATGGGGTTGAAGCGGTTCCCGGCCATCCCACCCCGGGTCATGGTGCTGATGGGGTGCCCGGCCCTCACATCCCGATTCTTGGCACTGAAATCGAGCCCGGCCCTAACACTCTGGGTAATGGTGCTGAAGGGGTGCCCGGCCCTCACACCCCGATTCATTTCACTGAAGTGGTGCCGGACCCTCACACCCCGGGTCATGTGAAGGGGTGCCCGGCCCTCACACCCCAGTTCGCAGCACTGTAGGGGTGCCCCGACCTCACACCCCGTTTCATGGCACTGAAAGGGTGCCGGGCCCTCACACCCCGATTCATAACACTGAAGGGGTGCCCGGCCCTCACACCCCGGGTCATGGCACTGATGGGGTGCACGGCCCTCACACCCCAGGTCATGGACTTAAAGGGGTGCCCAGCCCTCACACCACGGGTCATGGGGTTGAAACGGTTCCCGACCCTCACACCCCGGGTCATGGTGGTGGAGGGGTGCCCGTCCCTCACACCCAGGGTCATGGCACTGCAGGGGTGCCTGGCCCTCACACCCCGGGTCATGGTGCTGAAGGGATGCTCGGCTTTCACACCCCGATTCATGGCACTGAAAAGGTCCCCGACCCTCAAACCCCGGGTCATGGTGTCTGAGGGGTGCCCGGCCCTCACACCCCGGGTCATGTCACTAAAGGGGTGCCCGGCCCTCACACCCCGGGTCATGTCATTGAAGGTGTGCCCGAACCTCACACCCCGGGTCATGTCATTGAAGGTGTGCTCGAACCTTACACCCCGGGTTATGGTGCTGATGGGGTGCCCGGCCCTCACACCCCGGTTCTTGGCACTGAAATCGAGCCCGGCCCTAACACCCTGGATCATGGTGCTGAAGGGGTGCCCGGCCCTCACACCCCGGGTCATGGCACTGAATGTGTGCCCGAACCTCACACCCCGGGTCATGGTGCTGGAGGTGTGCCCGAACCTCACACCCCGGGTCATGTCACTGAAGGGGTGCCTGGCCCTGAAGGTGCGCCTGGCACTCACACCCCGGGTCATGGCACTGAAGGGGTGCCTGGCCCTCACACCTCGGGTCATGGTGCTGAAGGGGTTCCCGGCTTTCACACCCTGGTCATGTCACTGAAAGGGTGCCTAGCTCAAGACACTCCGGGGTCATGGCACTGAAGGGGTGCCTGGCCCTCACACCCCTGGGGTCATGGTGCTGGAAGGGGTGCCTGGCCCTTACACCCCTGGGTCAAGGGAAGGGTGCCCGGCCCTCACACCCCGGTTCATAACACTGTAGGGGTGCCCTGCCCCCACACCCCGTTTCATGTCACTGAAGGGGTGCCCGGCCCTAAAACCCCGGTTCATGTCACTTATGGGGTGTGCGGCCCTCACACTCTGGGTCATGGTGCTGGAGGGGTGCCCAGCCCTGACACCCTAGGTCTTGTGAAAGGGTGCCCCTCCCTCACACCCATGTTCAAAGCAATGTTTGGGCGCCCGGCACTCACACCCCATTTCATGGCACTTAAGGGTGCCCGGCCCTCACACCCCGGGTCATGGCATTGATGAAGTGCCCGGCCATCACACCCCTGGCCATTGCACTGAAGCTTTGCCCGGCCCTCACACCCCTGGTCATGGCACTGAAGGGGTGCCTGGCCCTCACACCCCGGTTCATGTGGCTGCAGGGGTGCCCGGCCCTCACACCCCGGGCCATGGTGCTGGAGGGGTGTCAGGCCCTGACACATCCGGGTCATGACACTGAAGGGGTGCCAGGCCCTCACACCCCAGGCCATGGTGCTGGAGCGGTGCCCGGCCCTCACACCCCTGGTCATGTCACTGAAAGGGTGCCCGGCCCTCACACCCCAGGCCATGGTGCTGGAGGGGTGCCCGGACATCACACCCCGAATCATGGCACTGAACGGGTGCCCGGTCCTCACACCCTTGGTCATGTCACTGAAGGGGTGCCTAGCCCTCACAACCCGGGTCATGGCACTGAAGGGGAGCCCGGCCCTCTCACCCCGGGTCATGGTGCTGAAGGGGTGCCCGGCCCACACACCCGGGGTCATGTCACTAAAGCGGTGCCCGGCCCTCACACCCCGGGTCATGTCACTGAAGTGGTGACCAGCCCTCACACCCCGGGTGATGGCACTAATGAGGTGCCCGGCCCTCACACCCCTGGCCATGGCACTGAAGGTTTGCCCGGCCCTCAAACCCCTGGTCATGTACCTATAGTGGTGCCCGGCCCTCACACCTCGGGTCATAGCACTAAAGGGGTGCCCGGCCCTCATACCCCGGGTCATGGTGCTGGAGGGGTGCCCGGCCTTCACACCCCGGGTCATGTCACTGAAAGGGTGCCCGGCCGTCACACCCCGGGTCATGGTGCTGGAGGGGTGCCCGGCCCTTACACCCCGGGTCATGTCACTGAAAGGGTGCTCGGCCCTCACACCCCGGGTCATGTCACTGAAGGGGTGTGCGGCCCTCACACCCCGGGTCATGGAAACTGAAGGGGTGCCTGGCCCTCACACCCCGGGCCATGGTGTTGGGTGCCCACCTCATACCCCGGGTCATGTTACTGAAAAGGGTGCCGGCCTCACACCTGGGTCATGCGTCACTGAAGGGGTGCCCGGCCTCACACCCCGGTCATGGCACTGAAGAGTTGCTCTGGCCATCACACCCCGGGTCATCATGGTGCTGGAGGGGTGCCCGGCCTTCACACCCCAGGTCATGTCACTAAAGGGGTGCCCGGCCCTCACACCCCGGGTCATGTCACAAAAGGGGTGCCCGGCCCTCACACCCGGATTCGTGACACTGAAGGGGTGCCCGGCCCTCACACCCCGGGTCATGGCAGTGAAGGGGTGACCGGCACTCACACCCCGGGTCATGGTGCTCAAGGGGTGCCCGGCCCTCACACCCCGTGTCATGTCACTGAATGGGTGCCCGGCTCTTACACCCCGGATCATGTCACTGAAGTGGTGCCCAGCCCTCACACCCCGGGTCAGGTCACTAAAGCGGTGCCCAGCCCTCACACCCCGGATCATGGCACTGATGAGGTGCCCGGCCCTCACACCCCTGGCCATGGCAGTGAAGCTTTGCCCGGCCCTCAAACCCCTGGTCATGTTCCTAAAGTGGTGCCCGGCCCTCACACCCCGGGTCATGTCACTGAAAGGGTGCCCGGCCCTCACACCCCGGGTCATGGTGCTGGAGGGGTGCCCGGCCCTCACACCCCGGTTCATGTCACTGAAGGGGTGCCCGGCCCTCACCCCGGATCATGGCACTGAAGAGGTGCCTGGCCCTCACACCCCAAGTCATGGTGCTGGAGGGGTGCACGGCCTTCACACCAAAGGTCATATCACTAAAGGGGTGCCCGGCAATCACACCCCGGGTCATGTCACTGAAGGGGTGCACGGCCATGACACCCCGGATCATGGACCTAAAGGGGTGCCCGGCCCTCACACCCCGGGTCATGGGGTTGAAGCGGTTCCCGGCCCTCACACCCCGGGTCATGGTGCTGATGGGGTGCCCGGCCCTCACACCCTGATTCTTGGCACTGAAATGGAGCCCGGCCCTAACACCCTGGAACATGGTGCTGAAGGGATGCCGAGCCCTAACACCCCGATTCATTTTACTGAAGGGGTGCCCGACCCTCACACCCCAGGTCATGTGAAGGGGTACCCGGCCCTCACACCCCGGTTCGCAGCACTGTAGGGGTGCCCGGCCTTCAAACCCCGGGTCATGGCTTGAAGGGTTGCCCGGCCATCACCCCGGGTTATGTCACTAAAGGGGTGCACGACCCTCACACCCCGGGTCATGTCACTGAAGGGGTGCACGGCCATGACATCCCGGGTCATGGTGCTGAAGGGGTTCCCGGCCCTCACACCCCGGGTCATGTCACTGAAAGGGTGCCCGGCTCTCACACCCCGGCTCATGTCACTGAAGGGGTTCCCAGCTCTCACACTCCGGGTCAAGGAGACTGAAGGGGTGCCTGGCCCTCACACCCGGGTCATGGCACTGAAGGGGTGCCTGGCCCCTCACACCCCCTGGCCGCAGTGAAGGTGACTGGCACTCACACCCTGGTCATGGTGTTCAAGGGGTGCCTGGCCTCACACCCCGTGTGTCATGCTCGAATGGGTGCCCAGCCCTCACACCCCGGGACATGTCACTGAAGTGGTGCCCAGCCCTCACACCCCGGGTCATGTCACTAAAGCGGTGCCCAGCCCTCACACCCCGGATCATGGCACTGATGAGGTGCCCGGCCCTCACACCCATGGCCATGGCAGTGAAGCTTTGCCCGGCCCTCAAACCCCTGGTCATGTTCCTAAAGTGGTGCCCGGCCCTCACACCCCGGGTCATGTCATCACTGGAAAGGGTGCCTGGCCTCACACCCCGGGTCATGGTGCTGGAGGGGTGCCTGGCCTCACACCCCCGGTTCATATGTCACTGAAAGAGTGCCCGGCCCTCACACCCCGGGTCATGTCACTTCCTGAAGGGATGCCTGGCCCTCACCCCTGGGTCACACTGAAGAGGCCTGGCCTCGCACCCCAGGTCATGGTGCTGGAGGGGTGCACGGCCTTCACACCCCAGGTCATGTCACTAAAGGGGTGCCCGGCCCTCACACCCCGGGTCATGTCACTGAAGGGGAGCACGGCCATGACACCCCGGGTCATGGACCTAAAGGGGTGCCCGGCCCTCACACCCCGGGTCATGGGGTTGAAGCGGTTCCCGGCCCTCACACCCCGGGTCATGGTGCTGATGGGGTGCCCGGCCCTCACACCCTGATTCTTGGCACTGAAATGGAGCCCGGCCCTAACACCCTGGAACATGGTGCTGAAGGGATGCCGAGCCCTAACACCCCGATTCATTTTACTGAAGGGGTGCCCGACCCTCACACCCCAGGTCATGTGAAGGGGTACCCGGCCCTCACACCCCGGTTCGCAGCACTGTAGGGGTGCCCGGCCTTCAAACCCCGGGTCATGGCTTGAAGGGTTGCCCGGCCATCACCCCGGGTTATGTCACTAAAGGGGTGCACGACCCTCACACCCCGGGTCATGTCACTGAAGGGGTGCACGGCCATGACATCCCGGGTCATGGTGCTGAAGGGGTTCCCGGCCCTCACACCCCGGGTCATGTCACTGAAAGGGTGCCCGGCTCTCACACCTGGGTCATGTCACTGAAGGGGTTCCCAGCTCTCACACCTGGGTCATGGCACTGAAGGTGCCTGGCCCCTCACACTCCAACATGGCAAGGAAGGGGTGCCTGGCCCCACACCCCGGGTCAGTGTGAAGGGTGCCCAGCCCCCGCCACCCCGGTTCAAAACACTGTAGGGGTGCCCTGCCCCCACACCCCGTTTCATGTCACTGAAGGGGAGCCCGGCCCTAAAACCCCGGTTCATGTCACTTATGGGGTGCCCGGCCCTCACACTCCGGGTCATGGTGCTGGTGGGCTGCCCAGCCCTGACACCCCGATTCATGGCACTGAACGGGTGCCCGGTCCTCACACCCTTGGTCATGTCACTGAAGGGGTGCCCAGCCCTCACACCCCGGGTCATGTCACTAAAGCGGTGCCCAGCCCTCACACCCCGGATCATGGCACTGATGAGGTGCCCGGCCCTCACACCCCTGGCCATGGCACTGAAGGTTTGCACGGCCCTCAAACCCCTGGTCATGTACCTAAAGTTGTGTCCGGCCCTCACACCCCGGGTCATAGCACTAAAGAGGTGCCCAGCCCTCATACCCCGGGTCATGGTGCTGGAGAGGTGCCCGGCCTTCACACCCTGGGTCATGGTGCTGGAGGGGTGCCCGGCCCTCACACCCCGGGTCATGTCACTGAAAGGGTGCCCGGCCCTCACACCCCGGGTCATGTCACTGAAGGGGTGCCCGGCCCTCACACCCAGGTTCATGGCACTGAAGGGTTTGCCTGGCGCTCACACCCCGGGTCATGGTGCTGGACGGGTGCCCGGCCCTCACACCCCGGGTCATGTTACTGAAAGGGTGCCCGGCCCTCATCCCGGGTCATGGTGCTGGAGGGGTGCCCGGCCCTCACACCCCGATCTGTGCCTGCTTGGGGTGCCCGGCCCTCACACCCCGGGTCATGGCACTGAAGGGGTGACCGGCACTCACACCCCGGGTCATGGTGCTGAAGGGGTGCCCTGCCCTCACACCCCGGGTCATGTCACTGAAAGGGTGCCCGGCTCTCACACCCCGGGTCATGTCACTGAAGTGGTGCCCAGCCCTCACACCCTGGGTCATGGCACTGATGAGGTGCCCGACCCTCACATCCCAGGCCATGGCACTGAAGGTTTGCCCGGCCCTCAAACCCCTGGTCATGTTCCTAAAGTGGTGCCCGGCCCTCACACCCCGGGTCATAGCACTAAAGGGGTACCCGGCCCTCATACTCCGGGTCATGGTGCTGGAGGGGTGCCCGGCCTTCACAACCCGGGTCATGGTGCTGGAGGGGTGCCCGGCCCCTCATACCCCGGGTCATGTCATCACTGAAAGGGTGCCCGGCCCTCACACCCCGGGGTCTTGTCACTGAAGGGGATGCCTGGCCCTCCCGGGTCATGGCACTGAAGAGGTGCCTGGCCCCACCCCAGGTTGTTAGTGCTGGAGGGGTGCACGGCCTCACACCCCAGGTCATGTCACTGAGCGGTGTGCACGGCCACACACCCTGGGTCATGGACCCAAAGGGTGCCTGGCCCTCAAACCCTGGGTCATCATGGGCTAGCGGTTCCCCGGCCCTCACACCCTGGGTCATGGTGCTGATGGGGTGCCCGGCCCTCACACCCTGATTCTTGGCACTGAAATCGAGCCCGGCTCTAACACCCTGGGTCATGGTGCTGAAGGGGTGCCCAGCCCTCACACCCCGATTCATTTCACTGAAGGGGTGCCCGACCCTCACACCCCAGGTCATGTGAAGGGGTACCAGGCCCTCACACCCCGGTTCGCAGCACTGTAGGGGTGCCCGGCCCTCACACCCAGGGTCATGACACTGAAGGGGTGCCCGGCCCTCACCCCGGGTCATGGTGCTGGAGGGGTGCCCGGCCTTCACACCCCGGGTTATGTCACTAAAGGGGTGCACGACCCTCACACCCCGGGTCATGTCACTGATGGGGTGCACGGCCATGACATCCCGGTTCATAACACTGTAGGGGTGCCCTGCCCCCACACCCCGTTTCATGTCACTGAAGGGGTGCCAGGCCCTAAAACCCCGGTTCATGTCACTTATGGGGTGCCCGGCCCTCGCACTCCGGGTCATGGTGTTGGAGGAGTGCCCAGCCCTGACACCCCGGGTCTTATAAAGGGGTGCTCGACCCTCACACCCTGGTTCTAAGCACTGTGTGGGTGCTCGGCGCTCACACCCCGGGTCATGGCACTGATGAGGTGCCCGGCATTCACACCCCTGGACATGGCACTGAAGCTTTGCCCGGCCCTCACACCCCTGGTCATGTACCTAAAGTGGTGCCCGGCCCTCACACCCCGATTCATGGCACTGAAAGGGTGCCCGGCCCTCACACTCCAGGCCATGGTGCTGGAGGGGTGTCAGGCCCTGACACATCCGGGTCATGACACTGAAGGTGCCTGACCACACCCGGCCAAGGGTGTAGCCATGCCCTCACACCCGGCCATGTGCCAGAGGTGCCCGGCCCTCACATACAGGGTCATGGAGCTGAAGGGGTGCCCGGACATCACACCCCGGGTCATGTCACTAAAGGGGTGCACGGCCCTCACAACCCGGGTCATGGAGCTAAAAGGGTGCCTTGCCCTCACCCCCCAGGTCATGGAGTTGAAGCGGTTCCCGGCCCTCACACCACGGGTCATGGAGCTGAAAGGGTGCCTGACCCTCACACCCCGGGTCATGGCACAGAAGCGGTGCCCGGCCGTCACACCCCTGGCCATGGCACTGAAGGTGTGCCTGGACCTCACACCCCTGGTTATAGACCTAAACGGGTGCCCGGCCCTCACACCCCGGGTCATGGCACTGAAAGGGTACCCGGCCCACACACCCCGGGTCATGTCATTGAAGGGGTGCCCGGCCCTTATACTTCGGGTCATGCTAAAGGTGCCTGGCCTCACACCCCGATTCATGGCACTGAAATCGAGCCCATCCTCACACCCCGGGTCATGCTGGAAGGAGTCACCGCCCTCACACCCCGGTCATGGCACTGAAAGGGGTGCCCGCCCACCTACTCCGGGTCATGTCTTTGAAGGTGCCCGCCTCACACCTCCGGGTCATGTCACTAAGGGTGCCCGCCCTCACAGCCCGGGTCAGAGCACTGGCGTGCCTGCCCTCATACCCAGGGTCATGGTGCTGGTTTACGTCTGCCCTCACACCCCCGATTCATGGAATCCAAAATCGAGCCCGGCCCTCACACCCCGGGTCATGGTGCTGAAGGGGTGCCCGGCCCTCACACCCCGTTTCATGGCACTGAAGGGGTGCCCGGCCCTGACGCCCCGGGTCATCTCACTGAAGCGGTGCCCGGCCGTCACACCCCTGGCCATGGCACTGAAGGTGTGCACGGCCCTCACACCCCGAGTCATGGCACTGAAACGGTACCCGGCCCACACACCCCGGGTCATGTCATTGAAGGGGTGCCCGGCCCTTATACTCCGGGTCATGGTGCTGGAGGGGTGCCCGGCCCTCACACCCCGATTCATGGCACTGAAATCGAGCCCGGCCCTCACATCCCGGGTCATGGTGCTGAAGGGGTGCCCGGCCCTCACACCCCGTTTCATGGCACTGAAGGGGTGCCCGGCCCTGACGCCCCGGGTCATCTCACTGAAGCGGTGCCCGGCCGTCACACCCCTGGCCATGGCACTGAAACGGTTCCCGGCCCACACACCCCGGGTCATGTCATTGAAGGGGTGCCCGGCCCTTATACTCCGGGTCATGGTGCTGGAGGGGTGCCCGGCCCTCACACCCCGATTCATGGCACTGAAATCGAGCCCGGCCCTCACATCCCGGGTCATGGTGCTGAAGGGGTGCCCGGCCCTCATACCCCGGGTCATGGCACTGAAGGAGTCACCGGCCCTCACACCCCGGGTCATGGCACTGAAAGGGTGCCCGGCCCACACACTCTGGGTCATGTCATTGAAGGGGTCCCCGGCCCACACACCCCGGGTCAGTTCACTGAAAGGGTGTCCGGCCCTCACACCCAGGGTCATAGCACTGAAGGGGTGCCCGGCCCTCATATCCCGGGTAATGGTGCTCGAGGGATGCCCGGCCCTCACACCCCGATTCATGGAACTAAAATCGAGCCCGGCCCTCACACCCCGGATCATGGTGCTGAAGGGGTGCCCGGCCCTCACACCCCGTTTAATGGCACTGAAGGGGTGTTGCCCTGACGCCCCTGGGTCATGTCACTGAAGGTTCCCTGGCCCTCACACTGGGGGTCATAGCACTGGCGGTGCCCGGCCCTCACACCCCGGGCCATAGTTCTGGAAGGGTCTTCGGCCCTGACACCCCGGGTCATGACACTGAAGGGGTGCCCGACCCTCACACCCCGGGCCATGATGCTAGAGGGGTGCCCAGCCCTCACATACCGGGTCATGGAGCTGAAGGGGTGCCCGGACATCACACCCCGGGTCATGTCACTAAAGGGGTGCACGGCCCTCACATACCGGGTCATGGAGCTGAAAGGGTGCCTGGCCGTCACACCCCGGGTCATGGCATTGAAGCGGTGCCTGGCCGTCACACCCCTGGCCATGGCACTGAAGGTGTGCCCGGGCCTCACACCCCTGGTTATAGACCTAAACGGGTGCCCGGCCCTCACACCCCGGGTCATGGCACTGAAAGGGTACCCGGCCCACACACCCGGGGTCATGTCATTGAAGGGGTGCCCGGCCCTTATACTCCGGGTCATGGTGCTGGAGGGGTGCCCGGCCCTCACACCCCGATTCATGGCACTGAAATCGAGTCCGGCCCTCACATCCCGGGTCATGGTGCTGAAAGGGTGCCCGGCCCTCATACCCCGGGTCATGGCACTGAAGGAGTCACCAGCCCTCACAGCCCGGGTCATGGCACTGAAAGGGTGCCCGGCCCACACACTCCGGGTCATGTCATTGAAGGGGTCTCCGGCCCACACACCCCGGGTCAGTTCACTGAAAGGGTGTCCGGCCCTCACACCCCGGGTCATAGCACTGAAGGGGTGCCCGGCCCTCATATCCCGGGTAATGGTGCTCGAGGGATGCCCGGCCCTCAAACCCCGATTCATGGAACTAAAATCGAGCCCGGCCCTCACACCCCGGATCATGGTGCTGAAGGGGTGCCCGGCCCTCACACCCCGTTTAATGGCACTGAAGGGGTGCCGGGCCCTGACGCCCCGGGTCATGTCACTGAAGGGGTTCCTGGCCCTCACACCCCGGGTCATAGCACTGAAGGGGTGCCCGGCCCTCATACCCCGGGTCATGGTGCTCGAGGGGTGCCCGGCCCTCACCCCGATTCATGGAACTGAAATCGAGCCCGGCCCTCACACCCCGGGTCATGTCAATGAAAGGGTGCCCGGCCCTTACACCATGGGTCATAGAACTGAAGGGGTGCCCGGCCCTCATACCCCGGGTCATGGTGCTGGAGGGGTGCCCGGCCTTCACACCTCGTTTCATTGCACTGAAAGAGTGCCCGGCCCTCACACCCCGGTTCATGGCACTGAAGGGGTGCCCGGCCTTCACACCCCGGTTCATGGAACTGAAGGGGTGCCCGGCCCTCACACACCGGGTCATGGTGCTGAAGGGGTGCCCGGCCCTCACACCCAGGGTCATGGTGCTGAAAGGGTGCCAGCCCTCACACCCCTGGTCATATCACTAAAGGGGTGCCTTGGGCCTCACACTCCAGGTCATGTCACTGAAGTGGTGCCCAGCCTCACACCCCCGGGCCATGCGCATGATGGTGCCCGGCCACGTCCCCACCCCTGGCCATGGCACTGAAGGTATGCCAGCCCTCCACCCCTGGTCATAGAGCTAAGCAGTGCCGGCCTCACCGGTTATGGCACTGAAGGCAGGACCAGCCCTCACCCGGTCATGGTACTGAAGGGGTAATGACCCTCACACGGGTCATGGCACTGAAGGTATGCCCGGCCCTCACACCCGTGGTCATAGAGCTAAACGAGTGCCCGGCCCTCACCCCCCGGGTCATATCATTGAAGGGGTGCCCGTCCCTCACACCCAGGGTCATATCACTGAAAAAATGCCCGGCCCTCACACCCCGGGTCATGGTGCTGAAAGGGTGCCCGGCCCTCACACCCAGGGTCATATCACTAAAGGGGTGCCAGGCCCTCACACTCCGGGTTATGTCACTGAAGTGGTGCCCGGCCCTCACACCCCGGGTCATGGCACTGATGAGGTGCCCGGCCCTCACACCCGTGGCCATGGCACTGAAGGTTTGTCCGGCTCTCACACCCTTGGTCATGTACCTAAAGTGGTGTCCGGCCCTACACCCCGATTCATGGCACTCAAAGGGTGCCCGGCCCTCACACCCCGGGCCATAGTTCTGGAAGGGTCTTCGGCCCTGACACCCGGGGTCATGACACTGAAGGGGTGCCCGACCCTCACACCCCGGGCCATGGTGCTGGAGGGGAGCCATGCCCTCACACTCCGGGTCATGGTGTTGGAGGGGTGCCCGGCCCTCACACCCCGATGCATGGCACTGAAATCGAGCCCGGCCCTCACACCCCGGGTCATGGACCTAAAAGGGTACCCGGCCCTGAAACCCCAGGTCATGGAGATGAAGCGGTTCCCGGCCCTCACACCACGGGTCATGGAGCTGAAAGGTTGCCCGGCCGTCACACCCCTGGCCATGGCACTGAAGGTGTGCACGGCACTCACACCCCGGATCATGGTGCTGAAGGGGTGCCCGGCCGTCACACCCCGTTTAATGGCACTGAAGGGTTGCCGGGCCCTGACGCCCGGGGTCATGTCACTGAAGGGGTTCCTGGCCCTCATACCATGGGTCATGGTGCTGGAGGGGTGCCCGGCCTTCACACCTCGTTTCATTGCACTGAAAGAGTGCCCGGCCCTCACACCCCGGTTCATGGCACTGAAGGGGTGCCCGGCCCTCACACCCCGGTTCATGTGGAATTCAGAGGGTGCCCAGCCCTCTACAACCCGGGTCATGGTGCTGAAAGGTGCCCGGCCCTCACACCCCGGGTCATATCACTAAAGGGGTGCCAGGCCCTCACACTCCGAGTCATGTCTCTGAAGGGGTGCCCGGCCCTCACACCCCGGGTAATGGCACTGATGAGGTGCCCGGCCCTCACACCCGTGGCCATGGCACTGAAGGATTGTCCGGCCCTCACACCCTTGGTCATGTACCTAAAGTGGTGTCCGGCCCTACACCCCGATTCATGGCACTGAAAGGGTGCCCGTCCCTCACACACCGGGCCATGGTTCTGGAAGGGTCTTCGGCCCTGACACCCCGGGTCATGACACTGAAGGGGTGCCCGACCCTCACACCCCGGGCCATGGTGCTGGAGGGGAGCCATGCCCTCACACCCCGGGCCATGGTGCTAGAGGGGTGCCCGGCCCTCACATACAGGGTCATGGAGCTGAAGGGGTGCCCGGACATCACACCCCGGGTCATGTCACTAAAGGGGTGCACGGCCCTCACAACCCGGGTCATGGAGCTAAAAGGGTGCCTTGCCCTCACCCCCCAGGTCATGGAGTT
>NW_024737945.1:0-11921 GCF_018991925.1 Homarus americanus | reverse complement strand
GGACTTTGTTATACTCGATCAGGGGAATTTGATATACTCGATCTGGGGGCTTCGTTATACTCAATCAGGGACTTTGTTATACTCGACCAGGGGACTTTGTTATACTCGATCAGGGGAATTTGTTATACTCGATCAGGGGGGTTTTGTTATATTCAATCAGTGAACTTTGTTATACTCGACCAGGGGATTTTGTTATACTCGATCAGGGGACTTTGTTATACTCGATCAGGGTAATTTGTTGTACTCGATTAGGGGGCCTTTGTTATACTCGACCAAGGGACCTTTTTATACTCGACAAGGGGGCTTTTTTCATACTCAATCAGGGGGCTTTGTTATACTCGATTAGGGGACTTTGTTATGGTCGACCAGGGGACTTTGTTATACTCGATGAGGGGGCTTTGTTGCGCATACTCGATCAGGGAACTTTGTTATACTCGACCAGGGACTTTGTTATACTCGATGGGAGGGCTTTGTTATACTCGATCAGGGACTTTGTTATACTCGATCAGGGGAAATTTGTTGTATTACTTTCGATTAGGGGGCCTTTCTTATACTCGACCAAGGGGACCTTTTTATACTCGACAAAGGGGCTTTTTCATAATCAATCAGAGGCTTTGTTATACTCGATTAGGGGACTTTGTTATGCTCGACCAGGGACTTTGTTATACTCGATAAGGGGGCTTTGTTATACTCGATCAGGGAACTTTGTTATACTCGATCAGGTGAATTTGTTATACTCGATCAGAGGAATCTGTTATACTCAACCAGGGGCCTTTGTTATACTCGATCAGGGGACTTTGTTATACTCGATTACGGGACTTTGTTATACTCGATCAAGGGACTTTGTTATACCAGAACAGGGGGCTTTGTTATGCTCGATCAGGGGACTTTGTTATTCTAATTATGGGACTTTGTTATACACAATCATGGAACTTTGTTATACTCGATCAGGGGATTTTGTTTTACTCGACCAGGGGACTTTGCTATACTCGATCAGGGGAGTTTGTTATACTAGAACAGGGACTTTGTTATACTCGATAATGGGACTTTGTTATACTCGACCAGGGGACATTGTTATACTCGACCAGGGGGCCTTTTTATACTCGATCAGGGGCTTTATTATACTCGATCAGAGGGCTTTGTTATACTCGATCAGGGGACTTTGTTATACTCGATCAGGGGAATGTGTTTTTTTTGGACAGGAGCCTTTGTTATACTCAATTTGGAGCCTTTGTTATACTCGATCATGGGACTTTGTTTTATTCGACCAGAGGGCTTTTCTATACCCGATGAGGGGGCTTTGTTATACTCGATCAGAGGGCTTTGTTATACTCGATTAGGGGACTTTGTTATACTCGATCATGGGACTTTGTTATACTCGATCAGGGAACTTTGTTATACTCGAGCATGGGACTTTGCTATACTCGATTACGGGACTTTGTTATACTCGATCAAGGGACTTTTTTATACTAGAACAGGGGACTTTGTTATACTCGACCAGGGGACATTGTTATACTCGACCAGGGGCCTTTGTTATAATCGATCAGGGGCCTTGGTTTTACGCGATAATGGGACTTTGTTATACTCGACCAGGGGACTTTGTTATACTCGATCAGGGTACTTTGTTGTACTCGATTAGGGGGCCTTTGTTATACTCAATGAAGGACCTTTGTTACGCTCGATAATGGGACTTTGTTATACTCGACCAGAGGGCTTTTTTATACTCAATGAGGAAGCTTTGTTGTACTCGATCAGAGAGCTTTGTTATACTCGATCAAGGGACTTTGTTACACTCGACCAGGGGACTCTGTTATACTCGATGAGGGGGCTTTGTTATACTCGATCAGGGGAATTTGTTATACTCGATCAGGGGAATTTGTTATACTCGACCAGGGGACTTTGTTATAGTCGATCAGGGGACTTTGTTATACTCGATTAGGGGCCTTTGTTATACTCGATTAGGGGCCTATGTTATACTCGATAATGGGACTTTGTTATACTCGACCAGGGGCCTTTGTTATACTCGATCAGGGGCCTTTGTTATACTCGATAAAGGGACTTTGTTATAATCGACCAGGGGACTATGTTATACTCGAACAGGGGGCTTTTTTTACACGCGATCAGGGGGCTTTCTTATACTCGATCAGAGGGCTTTGTTATACTCGACGAGGGGACTTTGTTATACTCGACGAGGGGGCTTTGTTATACTCAATTAGGGAACTTTGTTATACTTGATCAAGGGCCTTTTTATATTCGATAAGGGGACTTTGTTATACTCGACCAGGGGACTTTTTATACTCGACTAGGGGGCTTTGTTATACTCAATTAGAAACTTTGTTATACTCGAACAGGGGACTTTGTTATACTCGATCAAGGGACTTTGTCATACTCGATCAGGGGACTTTGTTATACTCGATCTGGGAACTTTGTTATACTCGATCAGGAATGTTTGTTACACTCGATCAGTGGACTTTGTTATACTCGATCAGGGGACTTTGTTATACTCGATCAGGGGACTTTGTTATACTCGACCAGGGGCCTTTGTTATACTCAATCAGGGGCCTTTGTTATACTCAATTAGGGAACTTTGTTATACTTGATCAAAGGCCTTTTTATATTCGATAAGGGGACTTTGTTATACTCGACCAGGGGACTTTGTTATACTCGACGAGGGGGCTTTGTTATACTCAATTAGAAACTTTGTTATACTCGAACAGGGGACTTTGTTATACTCGATCCAGGGACTTTGTCATACTCGATCAGGGGACTTTGTTATACTCGACCAGGGGACTTTGTTATACTCAATCCGGGGGCTTTCTTATACTCGATGAGGGGAATTTGTTATACTCGACCAGGGGACTTTGTTATAGTCGATTAGGGGACTTTGTTATACTCGATTAGGGGCCTTTGTTATACTCGATGAGGGGCCTATGTTATACTCGATAATGGGACTTTGTTATACTCGATTACGGGACTTTGTTATACTCGATCAGGGGCCTTTGTTTTACTCGATAATGGGACTTTGTTATACTCGACCAGGGGACTTTGTTATACTCAACAAGGGGGCTTTTTTCATACTCAATCAGGGGGCTTTGTTATACTCGATCAGGTGACTTTGATAAACTCGATTAGGGGACTTTGTTTTACTCGACCATGGGCCTTTATTATACTCGATCAGGGGCCTTTGTTTTACTCGATAATGGGACTTTGTTATACTTGACCAGGGGACTTTGTTATACTCAACAAGGGGGCTTTTTTCATACTCAATCAGGGGGCTTTGTTATACTTGATCAGAGGGCTTTGTGTATACTCGATCAGGGGACTTTGTTATGCTCGACCAGGGGACTTTGTTATACTCGATGAGGGAGCTTTGTTATACTCGATTAGGGAACTTTGTTATACTCGATCAGGGGAATTTGTTATACTCGATCAGGGGCGTTTGTTTTACTCAATAATAGGACTTTGTTATACTCGACCAGGGGACTTTGTTATACTCGACCAGGGGGCTTTTTTCATACTCAATCAGAGGGCTTTGTTATACTCGACCAGAGGGCTTTTTTATACTCAATGAGGAAGCTTTGTTGTACTCGATCAGAGAGCTTTGTTATACACGATCAAGGGACTTTGTTACACTCGACCAGGGGACTCTGCTATACTCGATCAGGGGGCTTTGTTATACTCGATCAGGGGAATTTGTTATACTCAATCAGGGGAATTTGTTATACTCGACCAGGGACTTTGTTTTAGTCGATCAGGGGACTTTGTTATACTCGATTAGGGGCCTTTGTTATACTCGAATTGGGGCCTATGTTATACTCGATAATGGGAATTTGTTATACTCGACCAGGGGACTTTGTTATACTCGACCAAGGGGCTTTTTTATACTCGATCAGGGGGCTTTGCTATACTCGATCACAGGACTTTGTTATATTCGATCAGGCTACTTTGTTATACTCGACCAGGGGACTTTGTTATACTCGATCAGGGGGCTTTGTAATACTCGATCAGGGAACTTTGTTATACTCGATCAGGGGAATTTGTTATACTCGAACTGAGGACTTTGTTATACTCGATTAGGGGCCTTCTTCTTCTCGAGTAGAGGACTTTGTTATACTCGATCAGGGGACTTTGTTATACTCGATCAGGGGACTTTGTTATACTCGACCAGGGGCCTTTGTTATGCTCGATAAGGAGCCTTTGTTATATTCGATCATGGGACTTTGTTATACTCGACCAGGGGACATTGTTATACTCGACCAGGGAGCTTTTTTATACTCGATCAGGGGGTTTTGTTAAACTCGACCAGGGGACATTGTTATTCTCGATCAGGGGGCTTTGTTATACTCGATTAGGGACTTTATTATACTCGATCAGGGGAATTTGTTATACTCGATCTGGGGGCTTTGTTATACTCAATCAGGGGACTTTGTTATTCTCGACAAGGGGACATTGTTATATTCGATCAGGGGACTTTGTTATACTCGATCAGGGGTTTTTGTTATACTCAATCAGTGGACTTTGTTATACTCGACCAGGGGACTTTGTTATACTCGATCAGGGGACTTTGTTATTCTCGACCAGGGGCCTTTGTTATACTCGATCAGGGGCCTTTGTTTTTCTCGATAATGGGACTTTGTTATACTCGACCAGGGGACTTTGTTATACTCGACAAGGGGGCTTTTTTCATACTCAATCAGGGGGCTAGGTATACTCGATCAGAGGGCTTTGTTATACTCGATCAGGGAACTTTTTTATACTCGATCTGTTGAATTTGTTATACTCGATCAGGGGAATTTGTTATACTCGACCAGGGGCCTTTGTTATACTCGATCAGGGGACTTTGTTATACTTGATTACGGGACTTTCTTATACTCGATCAAGGGACTTTGTTATACTAGAACAGGGGACTTTGTTATACTCGATCAGGGGACTTTGTTATTCTGATTATGGGACTTTGTTATACACGATCATGGGACTTTGTTATACTCAATCAGGGGACATTGTTATACACGACCAGGGGACTTTGTTATACTCGATCAGGGGAATTTGTTATACTAGAACAGGGGCTTTGTTATACTCGATCTGGGGACTTTGTTATACTCGACCAGGGGACTTTGTTATACTCGATCAGGGCGCTTTGTTATACTCGATCAGTGGAATTTGTTATACTCGATCAGGGGAATTTGTTATACCCGACCAGGGGACTTTGTTATAGTCGATCAGGGGACTTTGTTATACTCGATAAGGGGCCTTTGTTATACTCGATCAGGGGCCTATGTTATACTCGATAATTTGACTTTGTTATACTCGACCAGGGGACTTTGTTATACTCGACCAGGGGGCTTTTTTTATGCTCGATCAGGGGGCTTTGCTATACTCGATCACAGGGCTTTGTTATATTCGATCAGGGGACTTTGTTATACTCCACCAGGGCACTTTGTTATACTCGATCAGGGGGCTTTGTAATACTCGATCAGGGAACTTTGTTATACTCGATCAGGGGAATTTGTTATACTCGATGAGAGGACTTTGTTAAACTCGATTAGGGGCCTATCTTATACTCGATCAGGGGACTTTGTTATACTCGATCAGGGGACTTTGTTATACTCGATCAGGGGACTTTGTTATACTCGACCAGGGGCCTTTGTTATGCTCAATAAAGAGACTTTGTTATATTCGATCATGGGACTTTGTTATACTCGACCAGGGGACATTGTTATACTCGACCAGGGAGCTTTTTTATACTCGATCAGGGGGTTTTGTTATACTCGATCAGTTGGCTTTGTTATACTCGATCAGTGGAATTTGTTATACTCGATCAGGGGAATTTGTTATACTCGACCAAGGGACTTTGTTATAGCCTATACATAGGGGACTTTGTTATACCTGATCAGGAATACGGTTATACTCGATCAGTGGACTTTTGTTATACCTTTTATCAGGGACTCTTGTTATACCTGATCAGGGACTTTGTTATACCTGCCAAATCAGGGCCTTGTTATAATGATCAGGCTTTGTTATACTCAATTAGGGAACTTTGTTATACTTGATCAAGGGCCTTTTATATTCGATAAGGGGACTTTGTTATACTCGACCAGGGGACTTTGTTATACTCGACGAGGGGGCTTTGATATACTCAATTAGAAACTTTGTTATACTCGAACAGGGGACTTTGTTATACTCGATCAAGGGACTTTGTCATGCTCGATCAGGGGACTTTGTTATACTCGACCAGGGGACTTTGTTATACTCAATCCGGGGGCTTTGTTATACTCGATGAGGGGAATTTGTTATACTCGACCAGGGGACTTTGTTATAGTCGATCAGGGGACTTTGTTATACTCGATTAGGGGCCTTTGTTATACTCGATGAGGGGCCTATGTTATACTCGATAATGGGACTTTGTTATACTCGACCAAGGGACTTTGTTATACTCAAGCAGGGGACTTTGTTATACTCGATGAGGGGCCTATGTTATACTCGATAATGGGACTTTGTTATACTCGATCAGGGGCCTTTGTTTTACTCGATAATGGGACTTTGTTATACTCGACCAGGGGACTTTGTTATACTCAACAAGGGGGCTTTTTTCATACTCAATCAGGGGGCTTTGTTATACTCGATCAGGTTACTTTGTTAAACTCGATTAGGGGACTTTGTTATACTCGACCATGGGCCTTTATTATTCTCGATCAGGGGCCTTTGTTTTACTCGATAATGGGACTTTGTTATACTCGACCAAGGGACTTTGTTATACTCAACAAGGGGGCTTTTTTCAAACTCAATCAGGGGGCTTTGTTATACTCGATCAGAGGGCTTTGTGTATACTCGATCAGGGGACTTTGTTATGCTCGACCAGGGGACTTTGTTATACTCGATGAGGGAGCTTTGTTATACTCGATTAGGGAACTTTGTTATACTCGATCAGGGGAATTTGTTATACTCGATCAGGGGCGTTTGTTTTACTCAATAATAGGACTTTGTTATACTCGACCAAGGGACTTTGTTATACTCGACCAGGGGGCTTTTTTCATACTCAATCAGAGGGCTTTGTTATACTCGATCAGAGGGCTTTGTTATACTCGATCAGGGGACTTTGTTATGCTCGACCAGGGGACTTTGTTATACTCGATGAGGTGGCTTTGTTATACACGATCAGGGGAATTTGTTATACTCGACCAAGGGCCTTTTATACTCGATCAGGAGACTTTGTTATACTCGATCAAGGGACTTTGTTATACTAGAACAGGGGACTTTGTTATAATCGATCAGGGGACTTTGTTATTCTGATTATGGGACTTTGTTATACTCGATCATGGGACTTTGTTATACTCGACCAGGGGACTTTGTTATAATTTCCGATGAGGGACCTGGTTATTTTCCTCGATAATGGGACTTTGTTATAATTTTGACCAGAGTGGCTTTTTATACTAATGAGGAAGCTTTTATACCGATCAGAGCAGCTTGTTATACTGGATCAAGGGACTTTGTTGCGTCTTTAATCAGGGACCCTGTTATACTCGATCAGGGGCTTTGTTATACCTGATCAGGGAATTTGTTATACTCCAATCAGGGCCCTATACTTCCGACCAGGGGACTTTGTTATAGTCGATCAGGGGACTTTGTTATACTCGATTAGGGGCCTTTGTTATACTCGATCAGGGGCCTATGTTATACTCGATAATGGGAATTTGTTATACTCGACCAGGGGACTTTGTTATACTCGACCAAGGGGCTTTTTTATACTCGATCAGGGGGGCTTTGCTATACTCGATCACAGGACTTTGTTATATTCGATCAGGCTACTTTGTTATACTCGACCAGGGGACTTTGTTATACTCGATCAGGGGGCTTTGTAATACTCGATCAGGGAACTTTGTTATACTCGATCAGGGGAATTTGTTATACTCGATCAGAGGACTTTGTTATACTCGATTAGGGGCCTTCTTCTTCTCGAGCAGAGGACTTTGTTATACTCGATCAGGGGACTTTGTTATACTCGATCAGGGGACTTTTTGTTATACCTCACCAGGGGCCTTTGTTATGCTCGATATGAGCCTTGTTATATTCAGGATCATGGGACTTTGTTATACTCGACCAGGGACATTGTTATACTCGACCAGGAACTTTATACTCTCGATCAGGGGGTTTGTTAAAACTCGATGAGGGGAAGGCTTATATACTGATCAGGGGATTCTTGTTATACCGCCAGGGACATTGTTATTCTCGATCAGGGCTGAAAGAGCACTCGATTAGGGACTTATTATACTCTGATCAGGGGAATTTTATTACTCGATCTGTGGGGCTATGTTATACTCAATCAGGAATTTTGTTATTCTTTATTAAGGGGACATTGTTATACTCGATCAGGACCCCGAGTACCTGATCAGGGTTTTTGTTAATATAACACAATCAGTGGATTCTTAGTTATACTCGACCAGGAATTTTGTTATACTCGATCAGGGACTTTGTTATTCCCCGACCAGGGCCTTTTGTTATACTCGATCAGGGGCCTTTGTTTTACTCGTTAATGGGACTCTGTTATACTCGACCAGGGGACTTTGTTATACTCGACAAGGGGGCTTTTTTCATACTCAATCAGGGGGCTTTGTTATACTCGATCAGAGGGCTTTGATATACTCGATCAGGGAAATTTGTTATACTCGATCTGTTGAATTTGTTATACTCGATCAGGGGAATTTGTTATACTCGACCAGGGGCCTTTGTTATACTCGATCAGGGGACTTTGTTATACTCGATTACGGGACTTTATTATACTCGATGAAGGGACTTTGTTATACTAGAACAGGGGACTTTGTTATACTCGATCAAGGGACTTTGTTATTCTGATTATGGGACTTTGTTATACACGATCAAGGGACTTTGTTATACTCGATCAAGGGACTTTGTTATACTAGAACAGGGCTGGTTATACTCGATCAGGGGACTTTGTTATACTCGACCAGGGGCCTTTGTTATGCTCGATAAGGAGCCTTTGTTATATTCGATCATGGGAGTTTGTTATACTCGATTAGGGGACATTGTTATACTCGACCAGGGAGCTTTTTTATACTCGATCAGGGGGTTTTGTTAAACTCGATGAGGGGGCTTTGTTATACCCGATCTGGGGACTTTGTTATACTCGACCAGGGGACATTGTTATTCTCGATCAGGGGGCTTTGTTATACTCGATTAAGGACTTTATTATACTCGATCAGGGGAATTTGTTATACTCGATCTGGGGGCTTTGTTGTACTCAATCAGGGGACTTTGTTATTCTCGACCAGGGGACATTGTTATACTCTATCAGGGTACTTTGTTGTACTCGATTAGGGGGCTTTTGTTATACTCAATCAGGGACCTTTGTTACGCTCGATAATGGGACTTTGTTATACTCGACCAGAGGGCTTTTTTATACTCAATGAGGAAGCTTTGTTGTACTCGATCAGAGAGCTTTGTTATACTCGATCAAGGGACTTTGTTACACTCGACCAGGGGACTCTGTTATACTCGACCAGGGGACTTTGTTATACTCGATCAGAGGGCTTTGTAATACTCGATCAGGGAACTTTGTTATACTCGATCAGGGGAATTTGTTATACTCGATCAGAGGACTTTATTATACTCGATTAGGGGCCTTTCTTCTTCTCGAGCAGAGGACTTTGTTATACTCGATCAGGGGACTTTGTTATACTCGATCAGGGGACTTTGTTATACTCGACAAGGGGCCTTTGTTATGCTCGATAAGGAGCCTTTTGTTATATTCGATCATGGGACTTTGTTATACTCGATTAGGGGACATTGTTATACTCGACCAGGGAGCTTTTTTATACTCGATCAAGGGGTTTTGTTAAACTCGATGAGGGGGCTGTGTTATACTCGATCAGGGGACTTTGTTATACTCGACCAGGGGACATTGTTATTCTCGATCAGGGGGCTTTCTTATACTCGATTAGGGACTTTATTATACTCGATCAGGGGAATTTGTTATACTCGATCTGGGGGCTTTGTTATACTCAATTAGGGGACTTTGTTATTCTCGACCAGGGGACATTGTTATACTCTATCAGGGGACTTTGTTATACTCGATCAAGGGGTTTTGTTATACTCAATCAGTGAACTTTGTTATACTCGACCAGGGGACTTTGTTATACTCGACAAGCGGGCTTTTTTCATACTCAATCAGGGGACTTTGTTATACTCGATCAGAGGGCTTTGTTATACTCGATCAGGGAACTTTGTTATACTCGATCTGTTGAATTTGTTATACTCGATTACGGGACTTTCTTATACTCGATCAAGGGACTTTGTTATTCTAGAACAGGAGACTTTGTTATACTCGATCAGGGACTTTGTTATACTCGATCAGGGGACTTTGTTATACTAGAACAGGGGCTTTGTTATACTCGATCAGGGGACTTTGTTATACTCGAGCAGGGGACTTTGTTATACTCGATCAGGGGACTTTGTTATACCAGAACAGGGGCTTTGTTATACTCGATCAGGGGCCTTTGTTATACTCGACCAGGGGACTTTGTTATACTCGATGAGGGGGCTTTGTTATACTCCATCAGTGGAATTTGTTATACTCGATAAGGGGAATTTTTTATACTCGACCAGGGGACTTTGTTATAGTCGATCAGGGGACTTTGTTATACTCGATTAGGGGCCTTTGTTATACTCGATCAGGGGACTTTGTTATAGTCGATCAGGGGACTTTGTTATACTCGATTAGGGGCCTTTGTTATACTCGATCAGGGGCCTATGTTATACTCGATAATTTGACTTTGTTATACTCGACCAGGGGACTTTGTTATACTCGACCAGGGGGCTTTTTTATGCTCGATCAGGGGGCTTTGTTATACTCGATCAGAGGGCTTTGTTATACTCGATCAGGCGACTTTGTTATACTCGATCAGGGGAATGTGTTATTTTTTGGACAGGAGGCTTTGTTATACTCAATTTGGAGCCTTTGTTATACTCCATCATGGGACTTTGTTATACTCGACCAGAGGGCTTTTCTATACCCGATGAGGGGGCTTTGTTATACTCGATCAGAGGGCTTTGTTATACTCGATTAGGGGACTTTGTTTTACTCGATCATGGGACTTTGTTATACTCGATCAGGGAACTTTGTTATACTCGAGCAGGGGACTTTGTTATACTCGATTACGGGACTTTGTTATACTCGATCAAGGGACTTTGTTATACTAGAACAGGGGACTTAGTTATACTCGACCAGGGGACATTGTTATACTCGACCAGGGGCCTTTGTTATACGCGATCAGGGGCCTTTGTTTTACTCGATAATGGGACTTTGTTATACTCAACCAGGGGACTTTGTTATACTCGATCAGGGTACTTTGTTGTACTCGATTAGGGGGCCTTTGTTATACTCAATCAGGGACCTTTGTTACGCTCGATAATGGGACTTTGTTATACTCGACCAGAGGGCTTTTTTATACTCAATGAGGAAGCTTTGTTGTACTCGATGAGAGAGCTTTGTTATACTCGATCAAGGGACTTTGTTACACTCGACCAGCGGACTCTGTTATACTCGATCAGTGGGCTTTGTTATACTCGATCAGGGGACTTTGTTATACTCGATTAGGGGCCTTTGTTATACTCGATCAGGGGCCTATGTTATACTCGATAATGGGACATTGTTATACTCGACCAGGGGACTTTGTTATACTCGATCAGGGGAATTTGTTATACTCGACCAGGGGACTTTGTTATAGTCGATCAGGGGACTTTGTTATACTCGATTAGGGGCCTTTGTTATACTCGATCAGGGGCCTATGTTATACTCGATAATGGGACTTTGATATACTCGACCAGGGGACTTTGGTTATACTCGACCAGGGGGCTTTTTACGCCCGCATCAGGGCTTTTGCTATACTCGATCACAGGACTTTGTT
>NW_024737944.1:0-20139 GCF_018991925.1 Homarus americanus | reverse complement strand
TATTTCTCAATGTATGTGGATAAAATTAGGAACTTGTATTATATGAACTAATGAACAAATTCTCATCTTTCAGTTTTTGTAATATAAACAATGAGATTCCTTAGACTAGGTACAAGTAAAAAATAAAATATTTTCCTCTCCTTTTGTACGATTGTATATATCAATTGAATATTAAAACGCGTTATGTTATGAGTCATAACATATCGTTGCTTATAACTTATGAGCAACGATAGCCTACTGTTTCACGGACAATAATTTGACTTAAGATACAATAATTTAAAATAAGGGATTTTCAACAGCCTATTGATTACTGAATCGTGTATATCAAGTTATCTCAAGAACCTAGAGTATGGCGCCTCCCTCACTACTGTACTCTCTGAAACAGCTTCAGTAAGTAAGGCTGAAGTTCAGATGCTAACTGTCAAGAGTTCTGTGTAATATTGTACATTAAGCTGTGGTTTGCACACACTGTCCTGTCAGGAGCCTTGAGTATCATACACGTACTGTACACACATTAATTTTGTTTTGCTAACTATCAGTATGTAATTTCAACCTAACCTAATTACCAATGAGTTATTTAACCTAACCTAATATAACCTAAACTACTTATGCCAACCCAACATAACCTAAGAAATCGACCCAACAAAACTATCATGAAATAATTCAACCTAACCTAACCTAACCCAAGCTCATATTTGTCTCCGGCTGAAGTATACCTGACCACCTTTATGTCGTCCCATTAGGAAGCTGATGAGTCTGTTATGTTTGTTCCTCATTACAAAACGAAATTAATCTTTAAATAATGGTACAGCGGACGACACACCTATTGCTGTGTTTGGTGACGCGTTGGTTAATGGTGACTTGTTGGTTAATGGTGACGTGTAGGTTAATGGTGATATGTAGCATAAGAGTAAAGTGCTGGTTAATGGTGACGTGTTGGTTGATGGTAAGGCCTTGGTTAATCGTGACGAGTTGATGGTTAATGGTGAAGTGCTGGCTAATGATGACGTGTTGCTTAATGGTCTCCCCACTCCATTTTGCTAAGGATCAAAACTCGTGTTCCTGCCGCACTTCCAACTTACACCGCCTCACGCACCCCTCTGGCAGGTAACACACTCTGGTCCCACAACCCTCTGGCAGGTAACACACTCTGGTCCCACAACCCTCTGGTAGGTAACACACTCTGGTCCCACAACTCTATGGCAGGTAACACACTCTGGTCCCACAACCCTCTGGCAGGTAGCACACTCTGGTCCCACAACCCTCAGCAGGTAGCACACTCTGGTCCCCAACCCTCTGGCAGGTAACACCTCTGGTCCCACAGCCCTCTGGCAGGTAACACACTCCTGGTCCCCAACCCTCTGGCAGGTAACACCTCTGGTCCCTGACCCTCTGGCAGGTAGCACTCTGGTCCCCAACCCTCTAGCAGGTAACACACTCTGGTCCCCAGCCCTCTGGCAGGTAACACACACTGGTCCCTGGCCCTCTGGCAGGTAACACTCTGGTCCCAGCCCTCTGGCAGGTGTACACTCTGGTCCCACAACCCTCTGTGGGTAGCACACTCTGGTCCCCCAACCCCCTCTGGCAGGTAACACACTCTGATTCCCCAACCCTCTGGCAGGTAACACACTCTGGTCCCCCAGCCTCTGGCAGGTAACACACTCTGGTCCCACAACCCTCTGTGGGAGTAGCACCTCTGGTCCCCACAACCCTCTGGCAGGTAACACACTCCTGGTCCCTAGCCCTCCTGGCAGGTAACACCTCTGGTCCCACAGCCTCTAGCAGGTAGCACACTCTGGTCCCCCAACCCCTCTGGCAGGTAACACACTCTGGTCCCAGCCACTCTGGCAGGTAACACACCTCTGGTCCCCAACCCTCTGGCAGGTAACACCTCTGGTCCCCAACCCTCTGGCAGGTAGCACACTCTGGTCCCCCAACCCTCTGGCAGGTAGCACACTCTGGTCCCAGCCTCTGGCAGGAGTAACACACACTGGTCCCCAACCCCTCTAGCAGGTAGCACACTCTGGTCCCACAACCCTCTGGCAGGTAGCGCACTCTGGGCCCACAACGCTCTGGCAGGTAACACACTCTGGGCCCGCACCCCTATGGTAGGTAACACACTCTGGTCCCACAATCCTCTGGTAGGTAACACACTCTGGGCCCACAACGCTCTGGCAGGTAACACACTCTGGTGCCACAACCCTCTGGCAGGTAACACACTCTGGTCCCACAACCCTCTGGCAGGTAACACACTCTGGTCCCACAACCCTCTGGCAGGTAACACACTCTGGTCCCGCACCCCTCTGGTAGGTAACACACTCTGGTCCCACAACCCTCTGGTAGGTAACACACTCTGGTCCCACAACCCTCTGGCAGATAACACACTCTGGTCCCACAACCCTCTGGCAGGTAACACAATCTGGTCCCACAACCCTCTGGCAGGTAACACACTCTGGTCCCACAACCCTCTGGCAGGTAACACACTCTGGTCCCACAACCCTCTGGTAGGTAACACACACTGGTCCCACAATGCTCTGGCAGGTAACACACTCTGGTCCCACAACCCTCTGGCAGGTAACACACTCTGGTCCCACAACCCTCTGGCAGGTAACACACTCTGGTCACACAACCCTCCCAGCAGGTAACACCTCTGGTCCCACAACCCCCTCCCCTAGCAGGTAGCACACTCTGGTCCCCAGCCCCTCTGGCAGGTAACACCTCTGGTTCAACCCTCATGAGTAGCACTCTGGTTACAACCCTCTGGCAGGTAGCACCTCCTGTGGTCCCCCACAACCCTCTGGCAGGTAACACCTCTGGTCCCACAACCCTCTGGCAGGTAACACACTCTGGTCCCACAACCCTCTGGCAGGTAACACACTCTGGTCCCACAACCCTCTGGCAGGTAACACACACTGGTCCCACAACCCTCTGGCAGGTAACACACACTGGTCCCACAACCCTCTGGCAGGTAACACACTCTGGTCCCACAACCCTCTGTGAGTAACACACTCTGGTCCCACAACCCTCAGCAGGTAGCACACTCTGGTCCCACAATAACCCTCTGGCAGGTAACACACACTGGTCCCCAACCCTCTGTGAGTAGCACACTCTGGTCCCACAACCCTCTGGCAGGCAACACACTCTGGTCCCACAACCCTCTGGCAGGTAACACACTCTGGTCCCACAACCCTCTGGCAGGTAACACACTCTGGTCCCACAACCCTCTGGTAGGCAAAAAAAAAAAATAACAAAGTTAATATTTGTTAATGTTAGGTTAAGTTAGTTTAAGTTTTCTATTTCACACTTCATTAATACTTAATATGATGAAGTACATGATCGCCGATGGCCAGTTAGAAGCTTAAAATAATACATAGAAGTTATGGATATTAGGCCATTATCCCTGTTTAGTTTAAGCTTTTACAAATCATCAATGGTTTTTGTCAAATAGAGATAACTTTTTGGTTTTATTATTACAACTTAATATTAATTCGTATATTGTAAGATTTTGTATATTTCTTTTCAGTCCTTGCTTACTGCCATATGATGCTTAATTTATACTTTAGATAGGTTAGGTTAGGTTTGGTCAGGTCAGGTTACATTTTGTATGAAGGTATTCATTTATTGGTACATTTATGATCTACATGATCGTTTATGGCCGGTGAAAAGTTTCCCAAGAAGAGAAATACCTAGAATTTATCACTAATCGTCAATTATCCATATTTAGTGTAACATATAGTATATATTACGTGGAGTTCCGTTTATATTTGTTTGTTTTCATATTATTTTAGTCAATTATTTGTTGATATTTAGCTTACATGTAATAAGTCAATATTATTAAAAACAACACTGAAAAACTCATGTGACTTTGTAACATATAATTAGGTCGAGATAATAATACAAATACAACGTGCTGGCCAAGCTCCGAAAGAGTTGTCCGGGGGTCTAGCTAACCTCTGGTCGGGGCTTGACCAGCACGAAAAAAAAAAAAATTATTTTGGTGACACGTGGTGTAATGGTCCCCATGCTCTGCTTTTAATGCGAGTCGACTCGAGTTTGATTCCCGAGCAGGGTAGGACTGTTTTGTTTTTGTTTTTTTTGTTTACGTCATTTGGCTCTGTCGACCCAGCAGTAATTAGCGGCCTGGATGTTAATCAATTAGTGGATTGTGTTCCGGGGTAATGGTTAGCCAGTGCAGTTGGCGAGTTGTCCGGTCTTCTCGGATTATTCCTTGACACTAGGTCATGCAACTCGTTAACTTAGGGTGTGGTAGTTGTGTTGACTATAGCTTCTACACCTTAAACAAATTCACGCCTTGGGCCGGCCCATCCTCGTACACGAGGGGCAACCATTATTATTCCGTGATTAAATGTTATAAGTATATACTGCAGTTAGTCTATAGTATAAGCGACGAAGAACATCAAAATATATATATTTAGTTCCAGGGTTTATTTAGTTATTTATTACTTGCACTTATTACTGGCATTTGTTTTCCTCTCATCTGTATAGTTTAAATCTTTACTGTTGTTTTGAGTAACTTTAGATTTAATTCTTTTTCCCCGAAACTTACGTCTTTTACATTTTTCTCCAGAATATATTATAATGTCATATCACCCATGATGATTATCCTGTATGTAAAACGAAAACAAAAAAATCACATTATTTTTTTACAGGGATTAGCCCACCGGGCACAGGTCACTGACCCACGTCGGGGCCTGGGGGGAGCGAAAATGTAATGATAATAATAATAACTAATAGTCATAATAATTCATAATAAATAAAATTTATGATAAAACAAACAAAAACAAAATAATAAAATAATGATGATAATAATAAAGTAACTGTAATAATAATAATAATATTAATAATAAAGAACTATAAATACAAAAATGAAAAAAAAGATCAAAAGTGAGAAACGACATATGTATGTTGTGTTGTCAATGGTAAGAGAAACAATTGAGACACTGCAATTGCGTGTAAATGAAGCAGAAAGTCAGATGAGCAACCTGGGACTTGGTCACAATTTTCGTGATGCCATATGGCAGCAAGGTCTACCATTAGACAACACATTATGCTTCCAATATCTTCCCAGGCAGTAGTACCTCCCTGTTTGGTAGCTGCCTACTACCTACTACCAGTTAGTTAATATGTGTTAATGTTAAGTTAACTTAGTTTAAGTTTTCTATTTCACAATTCATTTATACCGAATATGATGAAGTACATGATCGCCGATGGCCAGTTAGAAGCTTAAAATAATACATAGAAGAGATCGATATTAGGCAATTATCCCTGTTTAGTTTAAGCTTTTACAAATCATCAGTCGTTTTAGTCAAATAGAGATAACTTTTTGGATTTATTATTACAACTTAATAAAAATTAATTCGTATATTGCAAGATTTTGTATACAGTACTTCTTTTCAGTCCTTGCTTACTGCCATATGATGGTTAAATTATACTTTAAATAGGTTAGGTTAGGTCAGGTCAGGTCAGGTCAGGTCAGGTCAGGTTAGGTTACATTTTGTATGAAGGTATTCATTTATATATAAATTTATGACTTGCAGAAACGCTGTCCTCCGGGCAGGTCATTCGCTAGGCCACGGTAGGACGTCACCCTCCGGGAGGCTCCACATTGTCTCACTGTTCGGTCCCCAAAACTTCTTCTTCCATCAATAGTTCATTAACAGTGTATGTAAGTTCCACCATTTTTTTACTACAACAGTACAGCAAAGTATATTTATTTAGCATTAAACTGTTATTATTCTATTGTCTAATCATCACTACATATAACACTACCCATCATCACTACATATAACATCATCCATCATCACTACATATAACACCATCCATCATCACTACATAAAACACCACCCATCGTCACTACATATAACAACATCCAAAATCACTACATGTAACATCATCCATTATCACTACATATAACATCATCCATCATCACAACATATAACACCATCCATCATCACTACAGATCCGTAAAGAAGTTTCCGAGATTCTCGTGCGGACACACAAACAGACATACTTCTTTGTTATATATATATATATATATATATATATATATATATATATATATATATATATATATACATATATATATATATGTATTTCATGTAAATCCACAATGAAAACGTGGATAAGATAAATCTTGATAAAATCACACGGGAAAATGGAAACAACGGAGTACCTTAGCTTTCGTCTTTATTCAAGAGGGGCAACCATTATTATTCCGTGATTAAATGTTATAAGTATATACTGCAGTTAGTCTATAGTATAAAAGACAAAGTACATCATAATATATATATTTAGCTCCAGGGTTTATTTAGTTATTTATTACTTGTACTTATTACTGGTATTTGTTTTCCTCTCATCTGTATAGTTTAAATCTTTACTGTTGTTTTGAGTAACTTTAGATTTAATTCTTTTTCTCCGAAACTTACGTCTTTTACATTTTTTCCCCAATATATTATAATATCATATCACCCATGATGATTATCCTGTATGTAAAACGAAAACAAAATTATTACACTTAGTTAATATTTGTTAATGTTTGGTTAAGTTAGTTTAAGTTTTCTATTAAACAATTCATTAATACCTAATATGATGAAGTACGTGATCGCCGATGGCCAGTTAGAAGCTTAAAATAATACATAGAAGTTATCGATATTAGGCAATTATCCCTGTTTAGTTTAAGCTTTTACAAATCATCAGTGGTTTTGGCAAATAGAGATAACTTTTTAGTTTTATTATTACAACTTAATATTAATTCGTATATTGTAAGATTTTGTATATTTCTTTTCAGCCCTTGCTTACTGCCATATGATGCTTAATTTATACTTTAAATAGGTTAGGTTAGGTTTGGTCAGGTCAGGTTACATTTTGTATGAAGATATTCATTTATTTGTACATCCTCCTACACTCATTTTCGTCTCCTAACTTCGTCTAACAGTAACGTATAAAAGTTTCTGACCTGAAATGTATCGCCAAACTCCTTTAAGTTTGTCCCCGTGAAAGTTTCTAGCGACGAGGAATAAGCTTCAGAATATATCACTTGTGGGGGTACTGGTGTAACATTAATCGGGCACTTTTTTTTCTACGAGAGCCGTATAAATACTTCTGATCAGGGAAGTTATTATCAAATTTCTCAGGCTTAGCGAAGTAGAAGTTTATGTACTGAAGAACTTTTGAACTTGTCAGGACGCAAGAGAGGGAGGTGTGTGTGTGTGTGTGTGAGTGTGACTGTAATTTTCCTGTATGTATTTACGCATGTGCACTCATGTATATTTGAACACATGAGATTATGTAGTGTTACTCTATACACTCGGGCAATAACATCATCCAGTAAGAGCCTTCACTAAGACTCACTGTATGATAGACTTTGATCCACACACTGTATCAGCAAATGTATTTATATGTTGATCCTGGACGGCTACGAGCCACCAGCGACCCTAAATCGTATGGCCATTAAAAGTGTAATTTGTTCACAGTAAACAGTCTAGTAAGCTTTATTGAATGGACACCAAGTTTACCGTAATACCGTAATCATTCGTTTGAAGCCCATTGAGTAGATCAGTGCACTTACATGTCTCTATAAGATAACTTAATAGGCTCTCTAAGACACAAACTTCTAGATGGAGTGTGTGTGTTATATGTGTTTAACCCCATGTACCAGTGTTGAGTTTAATGGATCACTGTTCCTGGACTGTATTTTGTTTTTACTGTAAAGCTGAAGTTTGTTTCCATACGATCAGATATTTTATTTCCTTATTCTTGATCATTCCTTTGCCAAATAAGTACATTGTGTCATCTACATAAATTGTGAAAGCTTCTGTAAACACGTTATTTTTCTATATATTTGCCTGGGATAGTATTAGCGCCAAGTTATTATTAATTTGTGTTGATCAGTACACTTTTAATATAAAAAATCCGCTGGTGCATTTATTATTTTCTTATGGCAAGGGTAAGGCACATATTTGTAACTTTGTGTATTATGTAGTTAACTATGTTTGAGACATTAGTGCTTTACACCATGAAGTAGGTACAGCACATCATAAAACTTAAGCTTTCAGAAATTAAAAAAAAAAAAAGACCTCCTTCCCTGCTGCCTTACACATACTGTGGCTCTAACTCTCCTGTCCGTTGTGATTTTCCACCCTGTCCGACCCTCCACTGTGTCAGCTGACGTGTTCAAACAAAAGAACGTCAGTTTCCGCAGTTACAGACATCAAAATCTAACCATCTATTATTCTTCATTACTTCAAACCTCATAGTTTTCAATTCAATTAGTTTCAATGATGAATTATAATGAAACCCTTTCTGCCAAGGAGTATAATTAAATTAAAAATATCGCAAAAGTTTCCAAACGAACACTGGCGCACAACCCTGGCACCCACAACTTATAGCATCCACATCGATACCTTTTCCCGGGCTACCTACCTTTTCTCCCTAGCTTATATCCTCACCAGGCAGGAGTCCTCCTCTCCCTACTACACCATAACTTCATAACCCAGGTATGTAATGTATCCTCGCTGGCACCAGAATAGGAAGCCCATGTTATTCTCCGTTAACCTCACAACTTGCCCAAACTCTAGCAGTCAGTCTCAGTGCGGTTATTCGGGCGACCAGACCACACACATGCCGCCGGCCGCCCAGCACCTACAGGGAGAGCTATAAGGGAGGGAGGCAGTGAAACTCACTCTCAGGACTGTACAACACCCCCGGGGAGAGAGGCAGAGTTTTAACCCTCACCCAGAACAGCTTACGTTTCTCCACGAATCAGATTTAGTTAGACAGCAGTAATGTGTAACACCTGGAGTTATTGTTATTATCAATTAGTTTCGAGTATAATAACAGTAATTACAATTAACATGTATGCTTTATAGAAACATTCTGTTTGGACAGTGAGTGAGAGTTAGAATAAAGAACTATATTGACGTTACCATTTGTTGAGCCTTAGGACAAAAATTATAAAAAAAACATTTATTCTTACTAATCTTACGTAATTCAGTACAATGATTAGTAAATTAATAGTTGCCATCGAAACCTGTACATATAATTGTTAATATTCCCCTCGAAAAATATTAAATCAATGTACCGACATGTCTGATTGATTGATTAAAATAGACATGTCGTAATGGTCGCACAGTTAATTATTGGTATTTGGTAATTCTTAGGAACTTATGAGTATATGTCATAATAATTTTCAATGGGATTAAAATAAGGTTTCACAAATATTTTAATATTCAGGCGGTAGATATCTTTTAAGAGGTCTGGGTTTGAGAGGAGTGCATGGTGGTGGTCTCAGTGGGTCTGGGTATCACAAGTTGTACGTCTGTTTGGTCCGGAATTTTAATTTATAATCATGGTAATGTAAATCCGTTGGTAGTTAGTACGTACAGTATATACCCATACTAGTTGGTAAATATTTCCGCTATTTTTTTTAATAACACTAAACCTCCAGCCATCCATTAACTTGAAAATAGTCATAGTTGTATAAACACGACCAAAAGAATATCCTATTTCAAGTTTAGCCACTCACGTGCTACCTGGGCGGGCAAGTCCTTAGATGATTCATAAATGTTAAAATTGCGAAGGATCTTGATCTCAACTTTTAAAAATCTCGATCTCGGGAAAAAAATAGATTTCTTGCTCAAGTAAAGTATGAGGAGTCACCCTAATTCTCTGGTAACACATAAGTAAACACACTAGAGCTATAGCCACAGTCAGGTAATAAAAATACTCTTTTTTGGGGTTACATATAATATAAAATTGATAACGATTAGGTAAAAAAATGTTACTCTCATATTTTAAGTAAATTTACTTTTTCTACTCCTTTAGGATCAAATATATGTAAACATTCAAAGCCCGGAATAGAGGCAACCAACTGTCACCTTGTCAGTCTAAGATATCTGTTTTTAATTGGGGATTCAATTTTTGTTTTGTAAAGAAAAAATACTCATACGTTATTTAGTATTTCCTGATGAGCCCTTTAGTTTTAGGTTACATTAAAACATATATAGAAAACAATTTAAGGATAATATTTAATATATTCTTATAGAACTTTATCCTTGTATATTAATCTTGGTAACACGTACAGATGTTTCATGGTAGTGATAATTTTAGTCTTAGTAAAATATCACCTGAAACAGCATCTATTAAGCGATTACTCCACAACACAGATTTATCTCTACACGGTCATTATTCCCTTATCAAACTGGTGATTTATTATGGGTACGGGTTTACTCCACCCACTAGTTAACGAGGGCATAATAAGGTTAAAACCTATAGAAGCTCGCCTGATGCTCAGTACATTCCGTGTTATTGGAGCTAATGGTAATAATTTAACAAGATAAAGTCACTTGAGTCCGATGACCTGAATTAATCCAAATTTAAGTGTATTTCAAATGGGAAATAATATCAGGCATCCTTAACCATGGAAATTAGAAGCTGTTTTGATGAGTAGTCCAGACCAGGTGTGTCCGTCACTGATGGCCTTATAGGTGATGGGAGGTTCGCCCACATACACATCAGTCAAAATGAAACTCACTGCGTGTACCGGATAGTTCCTCTCCATAATGATTTTTTTTAAGTATGTGTTAGTAATCGCGAAGTTAGTCTCATCATGTATACCTCCCATCTGTATTATTTTAAACTGGTTTATAGCCTGTGTCGGTGTCTACACTATCACTCTACTTCTCTACCAGAGCTTCTCAACTGGGGAACCACAAAGTATTTTCTAGAGGGTCGACGGATTGAAAACATAGATGGTCTTGGAGATGCCACGCGTTATAAAACAATTACTAAATACTTCTTCTTAATAAAGTTGATACAATTCTGAGAGAGTATTTCACTTCTCATTTACCGACTTATTAAATTACTGTATGGTTATAATGAAATCATTTTATTGATAAAGTAAATATATTCTTCATTGCTCTGCTTATTGTATTAGTATAAGAATAAATAAGTGACAAAGATATACAAGAGGAGTGAATTATTCATTATAAAATAGCTTTTATACATTAACCAATACTGTATATTAAGAGAAGTGAAGCTGTAATATATAAGCACCTTACAAACTTTATATAACAGAGACACCGTGACCTTACACGGGGACTGACCATCAGGTTCTGCTGGTTCTGGGTACAAGTCTGAACAAATTTTCCGATGTCTCTTTGTTTAAGTTAAATTTCCCCCCAAAAATAATAGTTTAACAAATCTCTTTTAACTTACAGAATCCAACATTTCAGGTTTAATTATAAATCAGATCATAATATCAGTGTTTACATATCACAAGAGTTGAGGCGTTTTCTTGTGTTGACGACAGCAGCACAATCTCGGGTGCCAGTGACGTCGGCCTATGGTAAATTCGGCCAAGTAACCTCGGCCCGCATCCAGTGGTAACCTCGGTCCACATCCAGTGATAACCTCGGCTCACATCTAGTGGTAACCTCGGCCCACATTCAGTGGTGACCTCGGCCCACATCCAGTGATAACCTCGGCTCACATCTAGTGGTAACCTCGGCCCGCATCCAGTGGTAACCTCGGGTCACATCTAGTGGTATCCTCGGCCCACATTCAGTGGTGACCTCGGCCCACATCCAGTGATAACCTCGGCTCACATCAAGTGGTAACCTCGGCCCACATTCAGTGGTGACCTCGGCCCACATCCAGTGATAACCTCGAACACATCTAGTGGTAGTAACCTCGGCCCACATTCAGTGGTGACCTCAGCCCATATCCAGTGATAACCTCGGGTCACATCTAGTGGTAACCTCGGCCCACATCCAGTGGTAACCTCGGCCCACATCCAGTGGTGACCTCGGCCCATATCCAGTGATAACCTCGGGTCACATCTAGTGGTAACCTCGGCCCACATCCAGTGGTAACCTCGGCCCACATCCAGTGGTGACCTCGGCCCATATCCAGTGATAACCTCGGGTCACATCTAGTGGTAACCTCGGCCCACATTCAGTGGTGACCTCAGCCCATTTTAGTGATTTCGTCCCATCATAATATTGGCCGAGATCACCATCAATAATTTTCTTTGGTAATAGTTAAGCCATATGAAAAGTACCCAATGAAGGTTAGGTTAGGTTAGGTTAGGTTAGGTCAGGTTAGATTAGGTTAGGTTAGATTAGATTAGGTTAGGTTAGGCTAGGTTAGGTTAGGTTAGGTTAGATTAGGTTAGGTGAGGTTAGGTAAAAAATGTGAAAGTAGTGAAATTAAAGATAAAGATCAAGTACACACGCACACTAATTGATCACCATGGAGTGGTATAAGGAGCTCTGGTGCACCTGAAAGGGGTGACATAACGAGGCTATTGTAAGGCTGGCAGATAAGGTCAAATATTATACCTTGCTATTTACATGTATAAGAAACTATGATGAAAATATCTGCCTAGATAACGATGGACATCCCTCAAGTGCCAAAAAACAAATATTACAATTCTTAGAGAGTGACATCCCGATCACCCATGAAACTCTTACATCACGAATATACATAGATTTATTGAAACATACTCGTTGGTTTTTGAGATACTTTGATGAAATGTATTAATACATAGAGACCTTTATACATACGGTACGGATACGTGAATAAAAACATGCATGTAAAGGCAATCATATACATACCTGCCTACTGAGATACTGTACTGATCCTAGGAGCTTTTATACGCGACATTTCAGATTTGTTTTGTTGTTATATAAAAGACCAATGGCGTGTGTATTCAGGAAAGTATTATAACAGGTAAAAAAACATTAAAATAAAAAGGGAGGAGAAAGGTAGTGAAACGTGGCGTGTATTAACCGCAGAGTTTTACCCCACCACCCCCGGTAATTGATGATACACACAACTGCTGGTCTAATGTGTTGTTGCTTATTACAATCTTTACCCTTGGGTGATGTTCCTTAACTCGTATATTGGTATGTGTTATATACTTTACTAATGCAGCTCTGAGTTATGATATTTGAGAATAACAAGTAGTACACCTTTTCACATATCCGTTGAGACATTGTTACATAACTATTTGACAAATTTCATAACTGAATAACAGAACACATATCGAATGACAATCTAAAATAACTGTTGGTGGTATGTCATTCTCCAATTGTTACATTCTCAAACTATATGTAGACTGTCGGTTTATTGTTCACGTCTGTCAACTTCATAACTTATGTCAATCACTTCCGTTAGCATGAACGAACAGTTATTTTAGATTATCATTCGATATGTGTTCTGTCATTCGGTTATGAAATTTGTCAATAGTTATGTAACACTGTCTCAACGGATATGTGAAAAGGTGTAATTCACCTCATATTAATCAGCTCAATGAGGTATTACATGAAGTGGATGTATTTTCTATGTAATGTTATGTATAATATCTTAGTAATGAATGTCATAAATAAAAGACCAGATAATGTTGTTAACAAAGGGGTCGTCAACTTGTGCTAAGGGGGAGGACGTCTCTGGATTATGTTGTCGAGGCTGTTAGGTAAAACTAGACTCGGGAGCAAGGTGTTGTGGGAGTATATTTTAGAATCAGCTCTTCTCTATCAGCTTAACATAATTATTACAACACCTGAATATCACTGGGCGAGTTTTTAGTCGAATCATCTACTGCTTCAGCATTAGTGATATATTTTTTCAATTAATTTACATAAGTTTTGTAAAAATAGATTTATATTTGAATGACATACAAAATGATACTAATACGAAAACTTTTTTTTTTTTTGCTCTCGGAACAGAATTTAATGTGTAGGCAAATATTACTCGTGTAAATCGCCACGTGTCGAAGACCCATCAAGATGCTTCACACATGATGGATCAGTTAATACTTGAGAGAGTAAGAAGAGGCGACACATAACACAACAAAGAGGCAAAATCTTTCTGAGAGAACTACAGTATTAGGAACAAAATTAAACTGTAATAAACTTTTTTCAGACTTTTTTCATCTTACTGCTTGTGTGAGTCAGCTCTGAAAGTGTCTAAAGAATCTTCTAGATAATTAAATTATAAGTTGAAATGGAAAGCAACAAGGAAATATTGTTAAGCAGAAGAGACAAAAATATATCCACTATGAAATTTAAGCCAAATTACAAAATACATTTTACAGTCCAACAAAAAATTTAAAGAACTCTTTTGACGTCATGTAAATTGTTTTATGAATATCCAAAATTTTATGTCGTATGTAATTTACATTTTATTTGTGGGTTGGCTATCGTGTTGCTATCAACTGATAATAGAATTTAGAGCACGTCATCATTTATTTGATCAATATATAGTTGATTCACTTATTATTATTTTTCCTGAATATACATATATTATCAATCTTTTCTTTCGTTTTCTGTAAATTTAAATACCAACAAATCTTTCTCATCCGCGGCGGTGGACAGTTGGGAGCCGAAATACCGAAAGTGGGTAACATTAGAGAGGGTAGTACCGTTAAGCTGGATGGATGGTGGAGGTGTGGCTGAACCAGGGGCAGGCTGAAAGAGAATCTGAGTCTTACGTACATTCACCTAAAGGCCCCACACCGTCTTCCCCACACCTTCTGCCCCCACACCGTCTGCCCCACACTTCCCTCCCCACATCAAATTAGCAGAACATATCAGCTCAACAGCAGCTCATAACAATCAACAGCTTATGTTTTTTTTCTCAGAATTTTCTTATTCTCTTCGCCACTTATATCAACATACAGGTCAGCCAGGCTACAGGAGGACACCAGAGTACCCAGAGAAAAACCTGCTTTATGTTCAGTCAGGTTACACTAGACCACACCCTTCACACATCCGACCCAGGAAAGAATCAATCTCGGAACACAAAATGAGACGTATATGCGCTATCCCCCCTACTCGTTAAATTCACTTTGTTAATATATATGCCCTCCATATCAATTGGTGTCGTTCTTGTTCTTAATTTTCGAAAAGCGTGAAACATTTTCATGCAGCAGACGCACGAGCCGTAGACTTGATAGCATCACTCGTTATAGGGAGGGTCGGACGTTCCAACACGCTGTTCTCCTCCGGGCGATGTAATCAACTGTGTAAGGCTCGCCCAAATGACATGTGCGATTCATATGTCCACTGACAATCATATTTTGGCGCCACGTGTCGTCTGCTGTGTGTCTGTCTCGGTGTAATGAAAGTTTGCCGGTTTCTGTCGACAAGTCAGGGAGTTGAGGTTCCTGTCATGTTCCTGGTATATGTTCTTGGTACACCCATAGTTGACAACACGAACTGCGGGTTGATGAAGCTTGCGCGCACACACACACACACACACACACACACACACACACTCACAAAGACACACATACACACACACACACACACACACATATATATATATTATACCGGCCTAAGACATACGATGGTGTTGTATGAGCGTTCAGTAGACCGAGAAACAGTCTTATCAGTCTTATTGGGCCATGATCCAACTCTACACCACCCCAGACTTACTCTGTGACGATCTATGTATCTAAAACAATGTTACGAGTCAGCTGGTGTATAGGGCCGGAATCTTGGGCACCTTAAGGGTTTATAAGATAATACCACAAACATTAGAAACAAAAGAATACCAAGAGACCTGATCCTCTCCCACCATCATCCAGCAGCTGGTTATAACACACTTTTTCCTTCGCTGTTTGTTCTCTTCCCTCTAAAACTGTCTGATGTGTTTTTTTTTATCTGGCAATTTTATTCAACCTTTACACAATGTTTTTTTTTTTACTCTTTTTTTCTCTCATTCATGTTAGCATTTTTTATTTAATTTTTATGTCCTTTATGTTTACCTTCATAGACTTCAATTTTTTTCCTCTCATACCTCGGTTTTCTTTAGTGCACTTAACCTCTTTTAAAATTTTCTCTCCTTTTCCTCATTCACATTTTTGTTACATGATTTTTATCTCATAAATTTTTCTCTTTATAAATATCCCCTCTCTCCTCTCGCTTCCAACCCCTCTCAGTGACCTCTCTAGCAGCAGTATATTTCTCACATAATTTCTGGCAAATCTTCCTCACTGGTCGTCTACAAGTGTTGTTTTATCAAGACCTTCATTACCGGTACTTTTCATCACCTTGTTTATATATCAGGTGTAAGATGTGGGATTTGTGTCATTGTCTTAGATATTCCTCTTATGGGAGCAATAAACACGACGTAAAGATCCTTCTCATAGCTCCCACCCTCTACACTGTGTTCTATATTCTAACTTAAACCTGATTACTAATGTTATTGTCTGTTTCACCCTGTATCCACCAACAGCAAATTATAGATATAGTTTTTCTGGGATATATTTTAACAATGAACATTATCATGATAGGTGTTTTCTAACCAGCTCAAACCGTGATAGATAAATGAGAATTTATCCCCTTTCAATAAAATTAGTGAATTGTGGATCTACCTAATGACAGTCTCACCACATTTCCAGTTCTCACTTTAAACATCACGAAGATCATGCAGATACAAACTTCTCTTTGGCTTTCTATGATAGTCGCCATTTATTCTACACTCAGACAGCTACACAAATACCAATCATTGTATATAAAAAAAATATTGTTCTCTTATTTACACTGAAACATTTCTCTGTTTTAGAAGTCAAATCGATGGAAATTATAGTACCGTTTTACACAGAGTACCGCGTTTTGTGGAGTGTTTTATTTACTTTATTTATGGCTCTTGATTTTTCTTTAATTTCCATAAATTTAGTTTGTTTCATGTAATATAGAACACCACTTCTGGTCGTAATTTTGGGGCACAGAGCTTCAGGGACGAACGTACAGCACGAGAAAGAATAAAACAGCGATTCTTTCAGTCTGTAATGTTTGTTGTCTTCTCGTACCATACCCGTATTATTGTAACTAATGTATATATTAGCATATTGTAATAATCAAAGTTTATTGATATATTATTAAGAACTAAAGATTGTGGATATTCTTCCTCCCATGAATACGCCAGACTCCCCGTGTTGTTGTGGCAGTAGTACAGTAGTAGTTGTAGTTCTGTTATTATTATTATTTGATTCTGAACGATAAGTAATATGGTTTTCCTGATCCGTATACAGTATTGATAGTACAAAGCGTGTACGGTTATTTCCCACATTAATCTTGTCTTTCCTGGAACTCTATAAACACTTTTGCTTCCCCTCCTCATTTGCATATCTACTAAACTTTCATGCAGTACTTTCACTCAACAGATTACATCGCTCTCTTCACATTATTATTGTCACAAGATAGACTAAATAGAGTAAGACCAAAAATGTCGCCTCAATTCCTCTCACACATTAAAGAAAATAAAAAAGAAAAGGAGAAACTGGGACATTAATTCTTATATCTTTTTGATAAGTTTTTGATACGGCAATTAATAAGAAGCGATGGAAAGGGCATTACAGTCTGAAGTTGCAGTAATCAATCACCCGGAGAAGGAGGGAGGACCCAGGGCCAATATTAATGATCCTTGCATTCTCAATTCTATCTCTGCCTCTACTGATATCCCATTTACATATTCCAGCAACTTCATTCTCCCGGAGTGAAAAATAATACAAGTTTCCGATAAGCTATCACAATAAATCATGGCTTTTAAAAAGGAACTCGTGAAAAATAGCGCAACTCCCAATTATTTGTTTCCAATATTTTCTGTATTATAAAATTCTCTTGTGTTTGTACAGTGTTTTCCGGTGTTTATTTCGTTCAACTGGATTCTGTAGCGAATGGCTGTGAGGCTTCTGTGATGTTACTCTCCCCACCTCTCCTCTCTCTGTAGGGTTAACACACAGGTCGGTGACGCAGAGATGTAGCATCATTTATTTTCTATTCAACTTTTTATTAGATCATTAAAATTTTCCCTTCCAATTTATCTTCCACTGGTGCGCCTCACTTGCTGTACTTATGAGTACATCATACAGGTGCTCTACTGACTAATGAGCTTCTTCCGTGCCTCTAGTGCCAGTTCTTCGCCCTGGCTTAGGTCTTTATTGTCCACTGTTCTGTAGGCTGGGTTGGGATGGGTTGGGTTAAATTAGGTTTGGTAGGGTTAGGTTAGGTTATGTTAGACTGGGTTGGGTTAGGTTAGGTTAGGTTAGACAATTTGATTAATGAACCCCTTATGAGATTATGTGGTTTAAGGAAGAAGACGCACAGCGCATCCTCCTTATTTATAGCTAAAAAAAATCAATGATCATTTTGACATAATATGTTAGACACGTCCCCACCTTGACGCTGCCAATGCCCTTACCCACTGAATTGGTACAAGTGTTTGAAGTCACCAGGCGAATAGGTCTTTATGATTGAATACTTAATCCCATTGACCTTCCAGTGAAGCTCTACAAGAATATCTCCCTGAACTAGCTATACTTCTCTGCCCCTTCATTAATACTTCCCTCCAGTACCGAAGTCACAAAGTCTACAATCATTCAACGAGTTACGGCCATCCACCACCATCCTGATCTTCTAAGTTGCAAGAGTTTTATATTTGACTCGGTTTATTACGGACTGTTCAGGTTTCATAGACCATCAGTAATTCAACAATACAAAGGCCTCCTCCACCATAAACTGTCTTGTCAACTTCCTAGTCTTCATTATAACAACCTACAAATGCATATGCCCCCTGTAGTTCTCACCTTCTTAAACTACACCAACACGTTTGATTTAGTCAGTCGCGATACAAGTACTAACAAAGCCATCAACGTTGGAATCGGTAACAGCCTCAATTACCTCCGAGAAGCTGTCTTCACTTTTCAGCTGCAGCCTCCTCGGAGTACAACTATAGTACTCTGAAGAAGGATACTCCTGTATTAGCGCCCTACACTCTCTAGAAATAGACCACCTCCAACAATATCACCATCAACCATACCAAGACCAGTGTTATACACATTATATACATTTACCATACCCTGGCTGGTGTCACTCTACCTCAGGGTGATGCAGCCTGACAGGATAGTATGACTTTTTTGCGGAGTATATTTTACGAATGGCTCTGTTACGAAGGGCCTTGTAGAGATTAGTGTTGCAGAGGTGATAACCGTGGGAACATTATGATATGTTCTTACTACCACCATGTTGCGTGTACTATTCCAGATGATGCTAAATATTACATAATGCTTCCTTGAGATAAATGATCAGTGCCTTCAAGAGAACTCAGGCTCTCAACTGGCTCAGCCGTTTCAATATTGTTATTATTATCGACTCTGTGTCTTTATTTTCCTGGCTAAATAAACTGTTTCAATATCAAGGTAGAAGGCCCTGCTGCTGCTAGGGTTGTGATCCAGAGCAGGTCAACTGAGTGTAACATGACAAACCTTTTTAGGGGAAATGTATTGATGGTGTTGATGTGGATTATTCATTTTGGTATCCACGTCATCCAGGGATATCGAGCAATCCACTATCCACAACACTGACAGGTGTGTGTGTGGGGGAGGGGGGTGTAGGTATAGCTTTTTCAATCCTCTTGTAGTTCAATTTCTGATTCCCCGTAGGGTCATAATTAGCCCGAGGAAAATTATAGGATATGAGTGAAAACGATGATGGAATTTTTGGTTTATGAAACGACCTAAAAATTATCATATTAAAACATTGATGATAAAAATAAAGTAGCCATATTAAAAGACATGAATGAGGTTCACTTTCCATTAATGACATAGATACTGGGTACTTATGTCTCCTCGCTCTATACTTTATGAGGGAAAGTTATTAAGTTTAATACTCGTAGGTTAAGAGACAATATGTCCAATATGTCCAAAATTCATCATAAGCTGTTTAATATGCTCATAATGGTCAGGTATCGGATATGTTGATGGAAGTAAGATTTTTCATTCTTTTACTTCACTCTATTGGCTTACTTCATGTAGTCACACACACACACACATATATATATATATATATATATATATATATATATATATATATATATATATATATATATATATATATATATATATATATATATATATATATATAATATTAACACAAAGCAACAGAAACAAAATCACTTCACACAAATATATACGTTTACTCACTCGCCCACATACATACATACACACATGGGAAGAGATGTACAGCTGTAAACACAAGTATATCGAAATATATTTATACACGCATACTACTGAATGGTATATCACCTGCCTCGCTCCCCCAATAGAGACACTGA
>NW_024737943.1:0-2426 GCF_018991925.1 Homarus americanus | reverse complement strand
TAAACTTACACTGTACACCTGACTAATGCGTTTCGTCACACTGTACACTGACTAATGTTACGTCACACTTTACACCTGACTAATGTTACGTCACACTTTACACCTGACTAATGTTACGTCACACTTACACCTGACTAATGTTACGTCACACTGTACACCTGACTAATGTTACGTCACACTGTACACCTGACTAATGTTACGTCACACTGTACGCCTGACTAATGTTACGTCACACTGTACACCTGACTAATGTCACGTCACACTTTACACCTGACTAATGTTACGTCACACTGTACACCTGACTAATGTCACGTCACACTTTATACCTGACTAATGTTACGTCACACTTTACACCTGACTAATGTTACGTCACACTGTACACCTGACTAATGTTACGTCACACTGTACACCTGACTAATGTTACGTCATACTGTACACCTGACTAATGTTGTCACACTGTACAGTGTACACCTGACTAATGTTACGTCATACTGTACACCTGACTAATGTTGTCACACTGTACAGTGTACACCTGACTAATGTTACGTCACACTGTACACCTGACTAATGTTACGTCACACTGTACACCTGACTAATGTTACGTCACTACCCAGTCAGTCATACAGTACATAATAATTAATGCGTCTTAAGGGTTATTAGACCTGAGTGATAAGTTATCCTGATGACAACTGCGGGACAGAAGATCATTTTCAGTCCTGTCTGTCTGTCTGTCTGTCTGTCTGTCTGTCTGTCTGTTTTACTGTCCATAAAATAACTCGAATATTATTACGTAGATAATCATGAACCATTAAAAACAGCATCGTTACTAACCTAACCTAACTTTACCTAACCTAACCTTACCAAACCTACCCTAACCTAACCTAACCTAACCTAACCTAACCTTACCTAACCTACCCTAACCTTACCTAACCTACCCTAACCTAACCTAACCTAACCTAACCTTACCTAACCTAACCAAACCTAACCAAACCTTAACCTGGTCTTAATCTTAACCCCTTGACGACGATAATTTAACCCTTTAGAGACACCAGGTTTATCCATTCGTCCTCAAAGGGTTAAATACGGTTTGGTTCTGATAGTAAACATCTTCTTAGCCCTTTGAGGATGATGGTTTAACCCTTTGAGGATGATGATTTAACCCTTTGAGGATGATGGTTTAACCCTTTGAGGATGATGGTTTAACCCTTTGAGGATGATGATTTAACCCTTTGAGGATGATGGTTTAACCCATAGAGGATGATGGTTTAACACTTTGATGATTATGATTTAACCTTTTGAGGATGATGGTTTAACCCTTTGAGGATGATGATTTAACCCTTTGAGGATGATGGTTTAACCCTTTGAGGATGATGGTTTAACCCTTTGAGTATGATGATTTAACCCTTTGAGGATGATGGTTTAAACCTTTGAGGATGATGGTTTAACCCTTTGAGGGATGATGGTTTAACCCTTTGAAGATGATGGTTTAACCCTTTGAGGATGATGGTTTAACCCTTTGGGGATGATGATTTAACCCTTTGGGGATGATGGTTTTTGCCCTTTGATGATTATGATTTAACCTTTTTTGAGGATGATGATTTAACCCTTTGAGGATGATGGTTTAACCCTTAGGGGGATGATGGTTTAACCTTGACAGTTATGATTTAACCTTTTTGAGGATGATGGTTCAGCCCTTTGAGGGATGATGATTTAACCGCTTGAGGATGATGGTTTAACCCTTTGAGGATGATGGTTTAACCCTTTGAGGATGATGATTTAACCCTTTGAGGATGATGGTTTAAACCTTTGAGGATGATGGTTTAACCCTTTGAGGATGATGGTTTAACCCTTTGAAGATGATGGTTTAACCCTTTGAGGATGATGGTTTAACCCTTAGAGGATGATGGTTTAAACCTTTGAGGATGATGGTTTAACCCTTTGAGGATGATGGTTTAAACCTTTGAGGATGATGGTTTAACCCTTTGAGGATGATGGTTTAACCCTTTGAGGATGATGGTTTAACCCTTAGAGGATGATGGTTTAACCCTTTGATGATTATGATTTAACCTTTTGAGGATGACGATTTAACCCTTTGAGGATGATGGTTTAACCCTTAGAGGATGATGGTTTAAACCTTTGAGGATGATGGTTTAACCCTTTGAGGATGATGGTTTAAACCTTTGAGGATGATGGTTTAACCCTTTGGGGATGATGGTTTAACCCTTTGAGGATGATGGTTTTACCCTTTGAGGAGGATGATTTAACCCTTTGAGGATGATGGTTTAACCCTTTGAGGATGATGGTTTAACCCTTTGAGGATGATGGTTTACCCCTTTGAGGATGATGGTTTAACCCTTTGAGGATGATGGTTTAACCCACAAGGACTCAAGGGTTAAATAAGACAAGTTTTAACCATCCACTCAGTA
>NW_024737942.1:0-22981 GCF_018991925.1 Homarus americanus | reverse complement strand
TAAGAACAATAATAATATAATAAATACAATTAACAATTTATTAATAGCTTATATGAAATGTGCCTCATGCTATGCGACTTCCCGCGCTCTACAGGCACGTAACATCATAGAAAAGAATAGGTGGTAACTTGATGTCCAAAACGTAAGGCCGTATCAAGGAACTGCACGTGGAGTCCACTTCAGTCCAAGTTTAAGTTTGGGCCTATTTCCAGTCGTAGAGGATTCTTCTAACTCGTCAGGTGTTGGCAGCAACTGGCAACCGAGATCAACAGACTCTGGCGTCCGAACTCCACAGTAACTCTTGCAGGTTAGTGCCTCGACTAACTCCAGCTTGGGGACGTCGTCAACGACACGAGCAATGTGGGTCCTGCAATTATATTTCCTTAACATATTAGCTTGATGTAATTTAGGCTTAGAGGAAGGGGGCGAGAACCGTCCAACAAAATCTATGGCTTCCCGAGAAGATGGTTCTGCAATGGGTAAGGGTTCAAGTGGAACAGGACGGACTCTACCCTTGGCGGACATACGTGGGCACTGATCACAACTCCTACAAAAAGCTCTAATATCCGCTCCCATACCTGGCCAGTAAAACTGATCATCAACCTTCCTATAAGTTTTCCTACGAGAACAGTGACATACAAGAGAGCTCTTGTGAGCTACAGAGAGAATGTTACTACGACAAACATCAGGGACAACAAGTAAAAACCGACCTACTTTAGCTGGTCGCTTGGATGAAACACAAGACCTGTGTAACACCCCATTAATAGAAACAAACTTATAAACCGACCCATCTCTCACCTGATCCTCCTCCCCGGAAGTCACCTTCTCCCTTACCCGCTTCAGAGTGGCACACGAGTGTAGGGGTATCGAGATATTAATGTTGTCTAGCACTCAGGATGGAAGGAAACTCTAATGTGGTTTTCTTGTATAATATATAAGTTATATGATAGACAGTCTTGTGCTGGAGATGCTGTGTGGTGAGGGGCTGCTTGGTAGAGACGTGCGGTGAGTAGCTTGTTGAAGGAGGTAGATGTGGAGGAGCTCCTTATCATGGGGGACTTTAACTATGGCGACATCGACTGGAGAAACGAGTCAACCCCGAATGACTTGAATAATCCTGCTACTCTTTTTGTAGAAACTCTGAGAGATAATTTTCTGTTCCAACATGTGAGAGACCTGACACATTACAGAGGGGAGCAAACACCCAAGCCACTTGACCTCATCATAACAAACGAGGAGGGTATGGTGGCCAAACTGGAACACCTTGCCCCAGTTGGCACCAGTCACCATACAGTGTTGTCATTCAGATTTAACTGTTACCTAGTTCAAGATAAGGCCAGGCCAAGGTGCAAATATTACAAGGGAAATTACAATGGAATGAGGGAAGAGATGAGGGGTATCAACTGGCCTGACTTATTAAGGTACAAGAACGCAGACACTACGCTGAATATCATAACTAGTAAAATGACCCATTTGATCGATAAATATATACCCAAGACCAAGCCCAGTGCTTCTAGGAATACGAGGGGTTCCCTACACATGAACCATGCGGCGGTCGACAAAATTAAGAAGAAAACCCAGAAATTCAAGACGTGGGTTGGGTCAAACGATGAGCAAGACAGGAGGATGTATGCAAGAGCCAGAAACCAAGCAAAGATAGAGTGTAGGAGGGCTGAAAAGGAGTTCCAAAGGCTGGTTGCACGCGAGGTCAAGTCAAACCCAAAGGCGTTTTACCGCTATGCAAAGTCGAAATTGAAAACGCGAGTAGGAGCATCAGACCTGAGGCTTGAAGATGGTAGTTACGCAGATTCTGACCAGGATAAAGCTGAGGCATTGAACAGCTTCTTTTCCTCAGTGTTCACAAGAGAGGATGCAACTAACCTTCCTGCGTTTGAGGACATACGGTTCGACACAGCACTGACCCACATTGTGTTCACAGAAGAGGGTATTAGAAATAAACTGTCCAGGCTAAAGGTCCATAAGAGTCCTTGACCTGACATGGTGCATCCTAGAGTGCTAAGGGAGCTGTGCAACGAGCTTGCAGAGCCCCTGAAGATTCTGTTTTGTAAATGCCTGGATGAACAAATGGTCCCCAGTGAATGGAAAGTGGCTTATGTGAGTCCTATCTTCAAGAAGGGCGATAGGCACTCCACGAACAACTATAGACCGGTGAGCCTGACCAGCATAATATGTAAATTACTTGAGAGTATTATCAGAGATGCAGCGATGGAACATCTACTACGAAACAACCTTGTAAAAGATTGCCAACACGGTTTTATGCCGGGGCGCTCTTGCTTGACACAATTGCTCAAGGTATTTGATATTTGGACCCATATTCTAGAACGGGGTGGTAATATCGACAATATTTACCTAGATTTTGCCAAGGCTTTCGACAGTGTACCCCACGAAAGGCTGAAAATCAAACTGGAAGGGTACGGAATTCGGGGAAATGTCCTAGCGTGGATAGAAGATTTTCTACATGACCGCAAGCAATGTGTGGTGATTAATGGCACGAAATCGTCATCTGTACCTGTAACAAGTGGGGTACCGCAGGGTAGTGTATTGGGCCCGCTGTTGTTTGTTTGTTTCATAAATGATATGCCTGACGTACACTCCTCCATACAAATGTTTGCCGATGACGCCAAGTTATTTCGGGAAATTAAGAACCAAGCGGACTGTGAAGAGCTGCAGAAGGACCTCTGTGGGCTCCAGGAATGGTCGAAGGAATGGCTGCTGAGATTCAATGTCACGAAGTGTAAGAGGATGCACCTGGGGCGTACCAACGGTAAGGAGGCGTACCATATGTCCCAACGGGATGAAGAAAATGTACTAGTTGAGACTGTGTGTGTGAGAAGGACCTAGGTGTGTATGTTGACAATGAGCTGAAGTTCTCGGGCCATTGTGAGAAGAAGGTAAATCAGGCAAATAAATTATTGGGTCTTATAAGAAGGTCGTTCAGATATCTAGACGGTCCGTCCCTCGTGACGATCTTCAGGAGTGAAGTGCTTCCCCATCTGGAGTACTGTCACCCCATCTGGTCCCCGAGATATGCTAGGGACTGTCAGTTGGTTGAAAATGTTCAAAGGAGGGCCGCCAAACTGGTGCCTGCACTTCGGCATCTCAGCTACCCTGAGAGATTGGAGCGCCTGAACTTGCCTAGCTTATACTACAGACGGGCAAGGGGGGGACCTAGTTGAGGTTTATAAGCATCTCAGGGGGCACTACTCAGTTGAGTGTCCTTACTTGGAGCTGGCGGACGCTCACCCCACAAGGGGTCACAGCTCAAGATTGAAGAAGCCGCAAGTCCGGAAAACCGTGAGGGCAAACTTTTTCGGAGTGAGGGTTGTAAACTCTTGGAACAATCTACCAGAGAGTGTTGTGACGACACCGAGTGTGAGCTCTTTCAAGAGAAGACTTGACCAACACTGGAGCGGGTTCAGGTACATTCAGGAGCCGGTGCATGCCCAGTATTTGCCAACAGTGCGTGACAGAGACGTGACCGATCGCCCGGGCGGCTAGCGAGCCGACCTTTTGGTGAAGAATATAAAGGAAAAGAGACGTGACCGATCGCCCAAGCGGCTAACAAGCCGATCAGTGGCGAAGAGGATAAAAGTAAAGAAAAAAGTAAAAGTAACCACTTGTGCACTGGGTCCACACTCTGCTGAATAAAATTGTCTGGCATTAGCTGAATAAAATATTAAAAGTGGTTTCCAAATACAGGGTAGTGAGGAGGTTAAAAAGGAAAAAAGCATTGTAGATGAATGCAAATGCTCGGTTCTTAATTTCCCGAAATAACTTGGCGCCATCGGCAAACATTTGTATGGAGGAGTGTGTGTGGTATGAGGAACTCCAGAGACAACCATTTTGTGATATAGAATATTATTGATATGGATATGTATTTTTGTAAGCTTCGAGGAGGAAAACGTAATTATGTCTTGTGAATCCGCGCTAGAACGAATATGCATCCCAGCCGGGGGGGAGAGAGGCCATGGCGTTGTTTACATCCCGGGGCCCAGTAGCAGGTATGTCCCACGTATTTCTTTGCTCTGTTAGAGTGTGTTTGATAGATTGAGCATAATAAATGTTATATGAAGAATGTGATGATCTCGTGGAGGTAGTTTGTAAGCCAGAATAAGGCTAATTCTAGCGTTGCTCTCCAGACATTCACCCTGGAGTGAGTCTACACCACGGGTTTATTATGTATTGTTTAATTCCTACTACTGTGTGGTACCCCTATGACAACAGTTGATGCTTGTTTTGTATGTATAATAACTAGTTATGTCTGATCTAGGTCCCAGCCTCTTCCTTCTCGGGTGATTTCTAGAGTAAATAATTGAGAGAAGACTACAAGTGTGTCCCATCCCTGAATTGGGAGTTCCCTGCTTTGTGCTTTTAAGTCAGGCCAACAGGTTGAGACTCAAGCTGTTTTGGTCAGGACTTGAGGATGTTGACCAGAGTCCGCTAATATCCTTCAATATTTAGGTAAGTAGAAGGAACTCTTTTTTTTGTTCCATGTATTTTGATAATATATAACAAATTAACTTCCTAATGGCATGAAAGAAGTTATTGTAGGTCGTAGTTATGGCGGAAGACGTGAGGGGACAGCCCCGCCTACTGTAAATGATTCATCGCCTTTAACCAATAATTCGTATATCTATGATAATAATTATATACATTGGTCATGTAATTGGTGAAAGATTTATATTTGTACTGTAATATCCATGTAGATACTGTTTTAGTTAATGGATACAGATGGTTGCCACTTTATTTACGGTAAGAAATTAAAGTTAATCTTATATTTAACGGGTATAAAGGTATTCTTGGAAGAGATGACTAAAACCAGCAGGTGTTGTTCAATTTCTTTCATTTTTTCAATATGTTCTTACCATTATGATATATTTTAAAATCTAGGTGACATTTACTAGAACCTATTAAAACCTGATATATTTATATAGTTTTATTTATGACTTGTGTAAGTTTTATAATTTATTTAGTGAATTTTCGATCTTGCACTGGTATTTCTCTCACTGTTATTAATATGTTTTTCGTAATGTTTAGACAATCTAAAACATTTTTCTTTTGTGACATTTCCGCCGGAAATTAAGGATAACCGAGATATTAATTTTTCAATATTATTAGATTTGGTCATTCACGAGTGTTGTCATTTGTTGTTTACGTCTCACGGAGGTCTGACCGCCCGTCGCGCAGTGCTCCTTACCTCCGTGTTGGATTCTTAAGCATTTACAGCGCATGTGTGGGGGGTGGTGTGGGATTTTCTTATTGGCTATAGGAGACTTATAATTGGGCGAGAGTTTTACGTCAATTGCAGATTTTCGTCGGAAAAATAGTGTTAGGTTAGTTAAGGTTAGGTTTGGATTTGTTAGTTTGTTGGTTTTTTATTTATGTGATTTACCCAAAGAACTATTGATTTCCGGCTGAAATTAATATTAAATTTGTTCGAAACTCATCGAGTAACATTGAAAAAACATATTTTTAATATCTGAACAAAGACCGGTGCATTTGTGAAAATTTACCATTTATTTTACACAGTGTTACAGACACCTGCTCCAAGTGATACGCCATGACAGAAGTGTTCCGGTTCGGCCTCGTGCCCATCGCTTGTCGTGCCCGGAATGAGGACCGCAGCTGTGAGTACCGACCTATATGAAGTTAAATAGCACTTGCCTGGCAGGTAAATTGCCATCTAATTTTCAAACTGAGTTTTATCGGTATCACTTTTCTAGAAGAAGTTTTTGTAATATTTGATGATCTCCCACCAATCACATTTCAGGATGCAATCATTCTGCTAAGTTCTAAAATAGATATGTTAGGTCTCACCATTACCTATAATATGTCATGGAAGCCACACGTCCACAACATTGCTAAAACTGCCTTCCGAAAGCTGGGAATGCTGTACAGTTGCCGTAGCTACTTTACTCCTGAGCAGTTGCTTCAGTTTATAAGAGATTCATTTGTCCTAACTTGGAGTACTGTGCTCATATCGAGGGTGGCTCTTCTTCTGTCCAACTGTTAGATAAGGTGGAATCAAAGGCATTTCATCTTATTGACTCTCCTCCTTTAATTGATAATCTTTCATCCCGTTCTCTTTGCTTCAATGTTGCTTCACTCTCTTTTTTACAGGTACTTTAATGGCCAATGTTTGGTGGATTTGGCATCCCGTGTACTGCCGGCAAGGCCGTGGACTTGTAACGCTCGTATTGCCCGTGGTGCCCACAGTTTCTCTGTGGGCAATTCAATTTCTTTTTACTCTTATTTTTTTTGCCCCCTAGGCCCCATTGTGGTTCAATGACCTGTTGCTGGGTGGCCTATTCCCCGTAAAAAAATAAAAAATAAAAATAAAAAATAACTGCAACCACAGAATTCTGGAAGATTAGATTAGGTTATTCTTTGGTTACTGTAATCTGCAATTTTACCTAAGTTTTCAGCCAGACAGCTGTCATAATACAGCATAATCACTGGGGGGGGGGTTCAGTCCTCTTTTTTATACCTGAGCAGGACTGGTTTCCTCTTCTGGTCATAACATGTTCAAAGCTTCTGATCTCTCCCAGTTTGTACCAGAAAGTAGGTGGAGTTAATTTTATTTTATTTTTTTTTTCATTGTTAGGTTTAGATTTTATTTAGCTACTTAGCTTCTCTGTAGTTTTGTTTTGTTTCTCTAGTTTTGCAACCTCAGTGCATGTGTGTGTATTTCTTACAGAAGTGGCATTGAGTCTCAACAACAATGAAGTGAATATATATGGCAGAGCTGCATCAGAGTGGAAGCTTCAGGAAACACTCCAGGGTCATGATCTGCGTGTCACAGGCATTGACTGGGCTCCCAGCACCAATCGCATTGTTACATGTGGAGCAGTAAGTTTACTGTGTATTTATTTAACCTTTTCATGTGGTTAAGGCATAAATAATTTAAGACTTTAACTTTATCTTTTTTGGTTCAGTTAGTTTTGTATTGTAGCATATACATTTTTTCACTCGGCCCTTAACATACGCTGGTGTTAGGTTTGAGAGATACCCGTGAATGTTAAAAATCCGTGTACTTTTGCCCCCCCCCCTGAAAAACCCCTGGCCCCCCATGTCCTTATTTACCATATATACCTGTGTGTAGTTCGAGTTTTTAAGACCAAATTATTTGGCAAAAAATTGGAGGTCAACCTCTAAACGGGTAATAGTTTCGTTAGGTTGAAAAATATTTACCAGTAACTACCAGTAAACTATGGAAACGACGCACCACCGGCTGTGAGTGTCGGTACAGTTGCCAGGGCAGATCTCTTGCGTCATCATAGGAAGCCCAAAGTAGCCAAATGCATGGTATGGTATACACAGGACGATGTAAAACAAAGTATTCATTTTTTTAAAGTTTATTTATAGATACTGTACATCAATTTTTGTTCATTACATTTGAAACATCAATCTTTGTTAATTAAATTTGAAACAAGTATAGTAGTTTTGTTGAAACGTAATGTACAGTATTTAATATTAAAATGCAAAAAGAGCTATAAAATCAATTAATACTGTACACCCGTAATGTACTGGCTGGCATCTCCACTCGTCCCTGCTGCCGCCAGTCACCGCTCGCCCCCGCTCTATGCCTCCGCCTCCTCCTCATCGTCACTACTGTTGTATTAAAATAATATTCTATCCTAATTCACTTGAATAAATACTACAATACCATATTTCTGAATATTTTCATTAAAATCCATCAAAATCATTTTCCTTGTCATCGTCTTAAGCACCAAACAGCTCTTCCCAGTCTTCTCCTTGAACAGGGCTAGAGGGTACGTGTTTTTCAAATCGTTTTCAATTAAAAAAATGTTACAGCACATGTATATTTTACCTAAACTGCACCTGAATGAATATATTCTCAGAAAAAAATAGTAGTTTTGCTGAAACGTGGTGTATTTCAATGTAAAATAGGATAAAATACATGATGAAAACAAAAGACTTTACCTAACCTTCCGATGTTCAAGATATGTTACTCGTTTTTTTAATAGTTTTTGGTTTAAATACTGTTATATTACAATGATATTCTATTCATACTGTGCTTGATATACTACATTCACGGAAATGTAATATTTTTTGCTGAAATGACGTCCGTATTACAGTGGAAAGTGGGATAAAATCGTGACGAAAACAATGACTTTCGCTTTCTTTCGTTCAAAAGATGTTACCGTAATCGCTTTTCGAATGGTTTTCAGTAAAAAAACTGTTGCATCACAAGTGAATTAGGATTGAATATTATTGTATTACAACAGTTTTTTAACTGAAAACCATTCAAAAAGCGATTACGGTAACATCTTTTGAACGAAAGAAAGTGAAAGTCATTGCTTTCGTCACTTTCCACTGTAATACCTGCGTCATTTCGGCAAAATATTACATTTCCATATTCTCAGAAATAAATAGTAGTTTTGCTGAAACGTGGTGTATTTCAATGTAAATTAGGATAAACTACACGAAAACAAAAGACTTTACCTAACCTTCCGATGTTCAAGATATGTTACTCGTTTTTTTAGTAGTTTTCGGTTAAAATACTCTTATATTAGTGATATTCTATTCATACTGTGCTTGATATAATACATTCACGGAAATGTAATATTTTTGCAACTACAATGCTGATGTCAACACAAGCGTGGTTACAGCGAGACTGACTGAGTGAGGGAGAGCTATGCGTGTGTGTGTGAGGTTGCGGGAGCGGGCGGTGTCCCGTGTTCGGTGCCGCGCGCGAGTTGAATGGCGCGCGATTTGAATGTACTTCAATTACTTCAATGTACAGAATATTCCTTCGGTGGGGCAATCCGCGTATTTGCAAATCCGTGAATGCTAAACCCGCGTATGTGAAGGGCCGACTGTATATTGTATTTATTTATCACTCTTCTAGTACTGAATTTTTTAGACTATATATATATATATAAATATAATATATATATATTTATATATATACCTGTATACGTATATATATATACATACCGTATATATATATATATATATATATATATATATATATATATATATATATATATATATATATATATATATATATATATATATATATATATATATATATATATATATATATATATTTATTTATTTGTTTAACAGTGCATGAGTTTTTAAATGCCACATTGACGTTCCAGGTTTTTAGTTGTAAAGGAATTTGAGAAAAATTTTTGTGAAATGGTAATACTAAGAGATTCTTATGGTCATGGGTGGGCTTGGGATTGGTTCTATAGAAAGATTTCTTAGTAATGTTAAGGCATTTGTCTATGAAAGATCTAGGGTACTGAAGGTTCAAGCCAATATTATAGATATATTTATATTCCTCATCAATAAATTACGGGCTGCAAATTCTCAAAGCACATAAAAACAATGATGAAAATACTGACTGTTTGACTATTATGGTGGGCAGAATAATAATGAATGTATGAACACACATGAGTAGGTTTCCTATAAATACTGAACTTAAAGGTGTTACCTATTCTGTGGATCAGACAGTCTAGTAAAGGCAATTTACAGTCATGCTCTAATTCCACAGTGAATTTGAGCAAGGGGGCTAAGTTGTTAAGTTGTGGCAGTTGAAAAGAAACTATTAAGTAATATTTTACCACCTTCAGCAGTCTGGTTTAGATATGTTGATGATGTATTATGTCTCTGGCCATGTAATGAGGACCTAAAAGCATTCCTGCCACAACTTAACAACTTAGCCCCCTCGATCAAATTCACTGTGGAATTAGAGCCACATTTTATCAAAAGCTTTTGATACGTCTCTGAGAACAATATTGCACTGGTTTTTATTGCTGACGGCATTAGCTATTGATTCTCAAATTAATGCAATAGCCGTGTTTGTGCCTCGGTTCTTTCGGAATCCGTGTTGTCTGGGGTTATATTTGTTTTCCTGTTCTAGATAGTTTCTGAGTCTGCTGTTGACTATTTTTTCTAGTATTTTCCCTGGTGTTTCTAATAAGGATATAGGTCTGGGGAAGTGTCCTGTTGCTAGTGAAGCGTTAAAGATCTGTGGTTATGTTTTGAAGGACTGTTTTGTTTGTCTGACTTAGTCCAGGTGCTTTATTTTTAAAAGTGGTTATTATGTTTCTTATGTCTTTGTGGTGATTGGCAAGGTTAATGTGTCTGCACTGATTAGTATGTTGAGGTCTATTGTTCTTGGTGGTTGCCATTTCTGTGTGTTTAGTGTAAGGTGTGTTGTTACCATCTGTTCTGTTACTCTACAATAGTTTCTGTTTCTTCTTCTGTCATTTTATATATGTTGCTCCAGAAATTTCTGAAGATCAGTTCTTTTTCTACAGATTCTCTAGCTTTTACCCCGTTGTCGTCTATAAGATGGCTGTTATCTATGGAGTTAGTGCCCATTAGTTTTATATTTTACTCCAGAAAAATTTTGGGTTGTGATAATCGGCCTCTGTGTTTGTGATTATCTGGTTCCATTTGTCGTTGTGTGATTGTTTACATATTTCTTTCAGCTCTTCCTTTAGGTTTCTGAAGAGAGTTATTGTTTCTTGGTTCCAGCCGTGAGTATTTGTATGTTCTAGTATATTATGCAGTCTTGTCTGGATTATCTTCTGTTCGTGTGTTAATTGTGCGTGGGGTAGTGTGCGGTAAGTTGTTTTGGGGGTGTTATTTTCCATGGCTGTGGTGACTTTAGAGTACCATGTTTCCAGGGCTATGTCAATGTCTGCTGTGTTTTTATGTTGATGTATTTGTTCGTTTGTGTTGAGTTCTGCCTTAAAACCCTCCCAGTTTGCTCTGTTGAAAGAGAATCTAGGGATGGAGGGGATTTGTATTGGTGATGTTTATAGAGTGATAATTATGGGCAGGTGATTGCTAGTGGTGGTTGGTCCAGGTTTCATGTGTGAATTCAAATGGTGGTGTCTATTGGTCAAAACCATATCCGGCTTCCCGGTGCTTCCTGCAGCTATGTAGGTTTCGAAATCTGGGCCCAGGTGTGTGATGTTGCCGTTTTCTAATAGGTCGTGTATAATCTTTCCCCTTGGGTTTCTGGTTCTGTGTCCGAGTATGGTGTGTGTCGCATTTAAGTTTCCTATAAAATACAGTATGCTGGTGTGTTACGTCTCATTAGTTTTAGTAAGTCGCCGGTCGGGAATGTTTGTCGTCGGCAAGGTAAATATGTTGTTCCGATTGTTATTGGGCCTTTAGTTGTGTTGATTTCGACTGCTAAGAAGTAGGTTTGGAAATTGTTATGAGTGTATGTTCAGTTGATGTGTGTAATAGTTGAAGAGTTTTATTTTGTCACTGTTTTTCCGTCGGTGTGAGTTTATGAGAATTATGTCTGGGTCTATGCTGTTGTATATGTTTGTCAGTTCTGTTTTTCTTGTATGTGTCCAGGCCAGGACGTTGTGTTGTATTATTTTCTGTGTTCTGTTTTGCGTAATCGTGGGTCGCATGAACTTGATGCGTGTTGTTCGGTTGCTCGGGTCTCTCCGGGGGAGAGTCTCTCTCTCTTCTCCTTCAGTCCTGTTCTTATTTTCTTGAATTTTGATAAGTCTACGTTCTCGATTTTGTTGTATTTGCTGCTTATTTTTCCTCCACGTATTAGTGTTTCTATGAGTCCCTCTTCATATGTGTATTTGGTTGTTCCTTCTTTAATATCTTTTAACAATCTCTCATTTGTTACAGGGAGTTGACCGAGTAAAACCTGATTCCTATGCTGTCTCCGACGTCGGCCGGCCGTTGACCGGTGGGGTTCTCTCTACGTGGTCTTGCTGGTGTTGACTTAGCTGATTGGTTGGTTGTGTTCTCTAGGGTCTTGTGGTTATTTGGGAGTGGGTTGTATCCATTGCAGTCTCTGCTCCTGTGCAATTTTCTTGTTGTGTTATTTTATCTTCCCTTTCTTTGCTGGTGATTCCTAGACTGTTTTTGGTTATTATTTTGAAAATGTCTGCTGATGGGGCATTGTGTGGGAAGTTTACTTGTGGTAGGTTGTTCGCTGCCAACATTTCTCTGATAGTTTTTCCGAATGTTCCCGTGTTAGCCACGTTGATTATGTGGGCATGTATCGGTGTGGCTAGTATGGTGAAGGGTAGACCCTCGTTAAAACGGACCCCTTTAATCCCGATATCGGACGAAATCTGAATTAAGCGAGGGACTGTCCGTGTCAAATTTCTGGTTCTGGGATTGTCCGATAGATGGCGCGTGCGTGCCATCTGTAGTGTCTTGCAACTTTGTTATTGCAGCATAGGTTTTGGTTGGGTCAGTTTCTATATGTTTGTTCGATTTTTCCTTTTCCTTCATGTCTTTGATGATATCCTTCCTTACTGGGCATCGTGCTGCCAAAGTGCGGTGATGTCCTTTGCAGTTCGGGCATTTTCAATTTTCATTACGTGTGTCTTTAACTTCCATATTTTCATACGTGGTACAGTTTTGTATCAACTGTGGTCAGGTCTTCTTCATGAGAGTACTCTTTGTACAGCACAGCTTAAGCATTCATTAGTTATTTTTGACAGATAAATAGTTATAAAGGATAGATCCTGAAATCCTGTTTGATAATAGAGCCTAAAAAGAATTAATGAGATCCCATCCTCCTCCTTTGATGTCATCATAAGAGGTCAGTGGATTATGTGGGGTTGATTCTTCTTCCCGCTCAGTGATAAAGTCTGACAAGTAAATAATTGGTACTCATGTGCTGTGAAACCTTGAGAGTGATTTCCATACCTTCCAAGCCACCATGGACAACCTTGCCTTGTCAAACATCTGATCATGGGACATGGTTAGGGGGAAGTTGGCTGATGGTCAGTTTAGCCCTAATCACTCTAGTTTAGAGCTTCCAAGGGTTGCAAGCCCTCAAAGTTTGGTGGACACATTTACAACTTAATCTTTATGATGTTATTAAAAGACATTATGCAGCTTAGAGAGCTGCCATCAGGTAATCATGGCTAATGCACACAACTGTGGGAAATAGACATGAAATGTTGGATATGATTATGATGATATCAGCCTTTTCCTGCTATGGGTGGAGAGCAACTGAAACAAGTTGTCTTCTCTCCTTCTACTTTATAGTTAAGATTTCAATTGTGTTTAATTACCTGTTTCTGAAAGAGACTTTCTTGTTGCAGGTGACCTTCCTGGAAATTACCGAGACTTAGTGTGCTTTGAAAAAGTCTTCTGGAGAGTGGGTCCAGGACTTACACCTGCAAACTTCCTGTTTCTTGGGTTGAGGTGAGTGTTCTTCTTTACTGACAACATGTTTGTTTATTTCTGTGAATTAATATGTAGTAATATCTAGATAATATGCATGTTATAATAAAATTTTGGATAAAATTAGAGCAATACAGTCATGGGGCGGGGCATCTTTTCTCACCTGAGAAAAAAATGCACTACAGATGCTCCTCTACTTGCGAAAGAGTTACATTCTTGAGTCTTGTTTGTAAGTCTAACTTTACTCCTGTAGATACCAAACTTATTGTAAAAACTGAAAAGATTATGGATATTTAGCCCAGCTATACCCTTTAATACAGCCTTAAAACCTGGCTCACTCTTCTCCTCTTAGGTAATGTTTGTTTTATCTGGAATTTTCTTCAAAATAATCCAGTCTCATCCACATTAAACACCTGTTCTGGCAGGTAACCCCCCTCATTGATGATGTTTGTTTCTCTGAAAATTTGTAAGTTGAACGTTCTTAAGTAGAGGAGCACCTTTATAGTGGTGTTTCCTTATTATTTCACACTATTATACTTAGCAATATTATAAATCTCTGGCTAATAATAGGGACGGAAAGATAAATACTGATAGGCAAATGAGTTTATTATTATTATTTTATTTTGGGGTGGTTTATGAGGGGGGGTGTAAGACGAGTGTTGTTTTTGGTGATCATTAACTTGTTTTACAGTATTAGTCCACAATAATAAGAAAATTTGGAAGAAAAAATTCGGTTATTGTTGGGGTTGAGGCAACTAGATATGTCTGATTACAGCAAATGTGTTATTGTCAATTTGTAGGTGAAAGATTTTATCCTCAATAGATGTAGGTTAACATTACACCTGGAGGCAAATGCCTAAAGAAGGAAGGATATTCCTTTTAGTTGTGTGAAAAAATATTAAAGAAAGTATATTATCATAAGTTTTCTTTTACAGAAAAGATGTATACTACTCCCACGAGGAAAGAACGACTATCTTTGATTATATCGTCAAAACGAAGAGGTTTGGAGAGGTTAAAGACACAGTGTTTGGCAGGATATGGCCGAGGCCCAGGTAATACTACACCTCTTACTGCAGTACCTGTTCCTGTTATAGCACATGAACCATCATGTTTATTAATACTCTACTTGTTTTATGCATGCATACATACAGTCAGCCCTTAACATACGCGGGGGTTAGGTAAGAGAGATACCCATGAATGTTAAAAATCCGTGTACTTTTGCCTCCCCCCCTAAAAAACCCCTGGCCCCCTATGTCCTTATTTACCATATATACCTGTGTGTAGTTCGAGTTTTTAAGACTAAATTATTTGGCAAAAAATTAGGGGTCGACCTCTAAACGGCTAATAGTTTCGTTAGGTTGAAAAATATTTACCAGGAACTACCAGTAAACAATGGAAACGACGCACCACCGGCTGTGAGTGTCGGTACAGCTGCCAGGGCAGATATCTTGCATCATAATAGCAAGCCCAAAGTAACCAAATGCATGGTATGGTATACACAGGATGATGTAAAACAAAGTATTCATTTTTTAAAGTTTATTTATAGATACTGTACATAAATTTTTGTTCATTACATTTGAAACATCAATCTTTGTTAATTAAATTTGAAACAAAAGAAAACTACGATACCGTATTCTCATTAAAATATTACATCACAAGTATATTTTACCTTAACTGTGACTGAATGAATATATTCTCAGAAATAAATATGGAAATGTAATATTTTGGCTGAAATGACGTACATATTACAGTGGAAAGTGGGATAAAATCATGACAAAAACAATGACTCGCTTTCTTTCGTTGTTCGAAAGATTTTACCGTAATCGCATTTCGAATGGTTTTGAGTTAAAAAACTGTTGTACCGTACCGTATTACAATAATATTCTATCCTATCATTAGCCTCATAATCCCACAACTGAAAACCATTCGAAAAGTGATTACGGTAACATCTTTTGAACGAAAGAAAGCGAAAGTCATTGTTTTCGTCACAATTTTATCCCACTTTCCACTGTAATATGTATGTCATTTCAGCAAAAATATTACATTTCCATATTCTCAGAAATAAATAGTAGTTTTGTTGAAACGTAATGTACAGTATTTAATATTAAAATGCAAAAAGAGCTATAAAATCAATTAATACTATACATCCATAATGTACTGGCTGGCATCCCCACTCGTCCCTGCTGCCGCCAGTCACCGCACCTCCCCGCTTTATGGCTCCGCCTCCTCCACATCGTCACTACTGTTGTATTACAATAATATTCTATCCTAATTCACTTGAATAAGTACGACGATACCATATTTCTGAATATTTTCATTAAAATCCATCAAAATCTATTTCCTTGTCATCGTCTTAAGCACCAAAGAGCTCCTCCCAGTCTTCTCCTTGAACAGGGCTAGAGGGTACGTGTTTTTCGAATCGTTTTCAATTAAAAATTTTTACATCACCTGTATATTTTACCTAAACTACGCCTGCATGAATATATTCTCAGAAATAAATAGTAGTTTTGCTGAAACGTGTTGTATTTCAATGTAAAATAGGATAAAATACATGACGAAAACAAAAGACTTTACCTAACCTTCCGATGTTCAAGATATGTTACTCGTTTTTTTAATAGTTTTTGGTTTAAATACTGTTATATTACAATGATATTTTATTCATACTGTGCTTGATATACTACATTCACGGAAATGTAATATTTTTGCTGAAATGACGTATGTATTACAGTGGAAAGTGGGATAAAATCGTGACGAAAACAATGACTTTCGCTTTGTTTCGTTCAAAAGATGTTACTGTAATGTAAATGGATCAAAATAAATGAAGAAATTTATGTAAATCTACCCAAAAATGCAGTTGAAAAACTTTTTATAAAATGTACTACAGTATTGTACACTAATGTACTACATTTTTTATATCTTGAGCAAAATATATGACGCTTATATTCAAATTAATCTCTGTCTTGCAAGGATTTCAGCAATGCAAATTATATTACAGTAAAAGTCCAAAAATCCGGATGCTAGAAATCCGGACCACCCGTGAATCCTGATTTTTTAGCAGGCTTTTGTGTGTATGTGCGCATGCGTGAGCGCCACAGCTGCACAGCGACAACAAGCGACCACGTGGTCGCCAATTTAAAACGAGCAATCAAACTGTGACAACATACCCTTTATAGGTCGACCCTGATTTTTTGATCAAGAAATCGTTAATTTATGATATTCCTCGTTTATAGTTTGACCCACGTTTTTGAGGGTAATGGAACAGCAAAACCTTCAGTAAAAACACTCTATGTCCTATAAACTGAGGCTCGCCGTGCCTGAAACACAAGTGCCGAAGGCAAATTGTTTACCATTTATTATTACGACACTTTACACTGAAACGCGGGTAGTTTCAACAAAAATATTGTATATTTCCATTCAAATATTTATTCAAGTCAATTAGGAGGGAATATTATTGTAATACAACAGTTTTTTAACTAAACCATTCGAAAAGCGATTTCGGTAACATCTTTTGAAGGAAAGAAAGCGAAAGTCATTGTTTTCGTCACGATTTTATCCCACTTTCCACTGTAATCTGTACGTAATTTTAGCAAAAATATTACATTTCGTGAATGTATTATATCAAGCACAGTATGAATAGAATATCATTGTAATATAACAGAATTTCATCCAAAAACTATTAAAAAAACGAGTAACATCTTAAGAACATCGGAAGCTTAGGAAAAGTCTTTTGTTTTCGTCATGTATTTTTATCCTATTTTACATTGAAATACATCACATTTCAGCAAAACTATTTATTTCCAAGAATATATTCATTCAGACGTGTGATGTAATAGTTTTTTAACTGAAAACGATTCGAAAAACACGTACCCTCTAGCCCCGTTCAAAGAGAGGACTAGGAGAAGCTGTTTGGTGCTGCAGACGATGACAAGGAAAATGATTTTGATGGATTTTAATGAAAATATTCAGAAATATGGTATTGTAGTATTTATTCAAGTCAATTAGGATAGAATATTATTGTAATACAACAGTTTTTTAACTGAAAACCATTCGAAAAGGGATTACGGTAACATCTTTTGAACGAAAGAAAGATAAAGTCATTGTTTTCGTCACGATTTTATCCAACTTTCCACTGTAATACGTACGCCATTTCAGCAAAAATATTACATTTCCGTGAATGCATTATATCAAGCACAGTATGAATAGAATACCGGTGTAACATAACATTATTTTCAGTCTTACTCTTTCCATTTACAGAGTACTGTACAAGCCCATGATAATGGCTCCTATAGTAGATAAACTTCGTTGTGTGAAGAGAAAGAATAACTCGTTGAAATTGAGTGACAAACTTGAAATAATTAAGAAACTAGAATGTGGTGTGAGCAATACTGTTCTAATGGAAACATACGACATTGGAAAGTCTACATTTTATGATATAAAAAAGGCAAAGAATAAAATTCTAGAATTCACAGCTTTTTCATTAAAACTGCTCGTTTTGGGACAGATGTTACCCTCACTAACAAACATGGCAGGTTTTCTGCAGGTACAATACTACAGTTTCCTCCCATACTGTACAGTTTTAACAGACCAACTGCCTAAACGGCTCATTACCGGTAATTACGACGTCGCTACGTGAATCCTAATTTAATGTTGACTCGGCCATAGTGAGCTTTAACATTTATGCCACTGATGAATGAGTCTTGATCACACACAACTATAAGGTGGCCTTCTCTTGCCACTCCATCTCTCCTCTGGCCTTTATTGTGTAAAAGCCAAGAATTATTATTGTGTGAGGATGTAGTGGATCTGAGGTGACAATGATAAATATTTTGGCGTTAAGTCGGTGGTGTGGTACTGTGCAGGTCTGACCCACCTGGTACAAACTACTGCAGGGAGTGAAGACCTTCCTTAAAAGGTTTAACTTGGCAGGATTCAGAAGGCCACAACACAGACGTCCTCAACGGCACTTGATGGTTTATAACGGCCATTTATTATTACTTACTTTTGACCTTGATGATGTGGTTCAGCCATTATCAGATGCAGGTCAGGAACACAAAGGACTGTTCCTCTATAATGCTCACTGAGTAAATGAGGATAGTTGCTTCAAGGCTCCACTGGGCAGATTGTTACCAGGTTTTATTTACAATTCTTAATTATTACATGGAATTATACATTTTCCACAATATATACTAAACTGTATACCTGTGTTGTCTATATACATGGTGAACTGTATACCTGGGTTGTCTATATTGTTTTAGCTGTGGTAAGATACCAAACTATCTCACTTGTTAACACTTGCCTGAACGAGTGTAGGTTAGTCGCTGGTACCTTTGATGCAGCCGAGTGAGATATAGGGTCATCTCACGTCATGTCACCTTTGATGCAGCTGAGTGAGATATAGGGTCATCTCACGTCATGTTACCTTTGATACTGCTGAGTGAGATATAGGGTCATCTCACGTTGTAACGACCACGGTCTTACACGCCAGTTAGCGCCAAAGTCAAATGATTCGTATTACGCTCAATAGCTCACAAAACATGTAACTCGGCTTTCGTTTGAGTCCTCCATCTGAGGAGTCCGTTTTCTCATCACTTCAAGACACCTCAGCCCTCCGTTATCCCATTTTCTCTGACTTACTGAAACCAACCTCTCTATAAAATGAATTTGAGTGTGAGAGAGAACACCCTTGTTGTGAGTCAACTTAGATTGTCTGCTTACAGTTGGAACATTCAAGATCCATTATGAGTGGGGTAGAATGCTTCAACTGTCCTTATCGTTAGTAGAACGTGTCAAGTAAGTGAGTGTCGAGTTTGCCAGCTAGAATGACGTATTTTATGTCGTCCGTGGGGGTATCCGTGAGTTTCTGATCGCGCCTGAAGTTATATCATTTTGTCGCCCCGACATCAGAGAATCTGATGTTTATAGTTTAATTAGTGTCAGTTGTCTATTTGAGAAAGTCATTAATCTCCTGAACTATTCTGTCAACTGGTATAATCTCCAAGATCTAGCGCCTCCCCGTGACTAGCTCCTTGTTTCGTCTCAGGCCTGAGCTTGCAGAATTAATGTTATCGACGTGTATATTCCACCTTTTCCTGGCAAGCTCAACCTCTGATTAGATTATATGAATAGACATAGGAAATTACCCTGATCAAGAACACCGGATTTCATAACTAAGTATACAGTGATCCAAAATGATAGAGAAGTTATGTTGTTGGTAAGATCGACCCTTCTGGTATGAATATGGAGGCCCAAGCTGCCCAGCAGGTGCACATATATACCTCTACACGAGGGAGAATCACGCATTCGTGACTTCCTCAACGTCTCTCCAGGTATGTTAACGTGTGTTCCCGCCGCCTATTAATTCAGTTTAACTTAGTCAATTTTGGTGAATATCAGTGCTCATGTGTTAACATAGTGAATTCTGTGCCAATTAAGTCGAGTAACGTAGAGATTTAGATATTGTCTGAACCGTTGCCAGGCGTATGTTTTGTATAGTTGAAGTTAGACCTTTACGCATTCGTGACTTCCTCAACGTCTCTCCAGTGTGTTGAGCTGAATACTCATCGGCTAACGTGGGGCGGTAACCGGGTTGGACGATGCCGTTAATTCGACAGGACTGAACTGGGAAGTCCGTTTCCTGCAAATCAGGCGCCCACTCCCTGAGCTTGTGTCGGTCTACAACCGACCCCTAACAGCGATCTTCATTTGTTGTAGAGACCAGCGTTACCCTGGGGCACTCCTCACAGTTACATAGGCCTAAGTATTATGGTATCTTGTTTGGGGGATAACTAGCAGAAATATAGTATCCCAGGTTAAGTATTGAACCACTGAATGAGAGTTAAAAGTGCCATGTCGTTCCTTGTGAATTAACAGGAGGTATTGTATGCTGAGATAATTGTGGAGTTGTCCAGTGTGCTATGTATTCATGGGTAGTGACCATGAAATGATAATCTGAGAGTATAATGATATAACCAAGAAGTGAAGAGTTAATTTGCTACTTGGTAAGGTAAGACCTGAGGGTCCAGTGATATCTGGTGTATACCCAGTACTGAATATCATTTGGCAGAGTGACAATACCACAATTGTCGATTGAAGTAATAAGTATTTGGAGGTATTTAATGAGGTAATAAGTTCTTGAAGTGTTTGATGACTTAAGAAACAAATTGCCGTTCTGTTTTGCCTGAGTGAATCTAAGATGCATCTTATCCAATCACTGTGTTAATAAATATTGAATTAGTAATCTACGTCTACGAGTATCACCACTCTATCCTTTCCCACATTGGTTCTCAGAAAATAACTAACTCACGTGCCTAGAAACTCGCTACCTAACAGTTAACTAAGAGAAGTTATATTCTAGAAAAATCCTGGGTGGTGGCAGTTCTACCGTCGTAAGTATAATAAGTGTGGTAATAAGAAAGACATGGTTTCCCAGGTTAATCCATGGTTTAGAATATAACTAGAACAAAATATATGGATGAGATTATAATATATGAAAGGAAATGAAAAGAAAGAACATTGACTTGGAAAATATAAGCAGAGAAACATACGAGCTACTTATATAAGAATATATACGAATATAAGGTATATAGAGATAAAGAACACATAAGAATATAAGCAAGGATATATAAGAATAAGTGTATATGTAAAGAACTGAAGGAGTATAAGTATATAAAACAGGATACTCATTGGAAAGAATAGCTGGATGGTAAATTATTAAAAAGAGGAAACGCGACCCGTTACAAATGGTGACCAGCTAGTGGGATTATTTTCATTTGAGAACCAATTTGAAGGAATGAGGTGTGGTACTTGGTGAATTTGTTTTCTCAAAATACAGTATACAGTAATGTACAATTTTGTCATCAGTAAAGAGTACAAATAATTGTGTGATTTAAAGTACAAACTTTTGTGACAAGTACTGTACAATACTACTGTATTTGGAACTGCAAAGATATTTTTTTAAAGAGTTAAGGGAAGAACTAACAATTGATTCACTTTCACAATTGTTTTTTGTGCAAGAAAGTTATAACTTTTTGGGTGTCAAAAAGTTAGGTAAAGCACCAACTTTTTAGTAAGCTACCTAACTGATCTTTTGAGTTTTTATTGTGTGAAATTTCTGAAGTGGTAATTGCACATTAGTGTAAATTTTATTTTTATGTTTGTGACCAGTGAATTAATCTATTGATATTTGCAGACATTGAGTGGGCAGTTTACATCTTCCATGTTAAAAATGTGATGAACAGTGTTCATCTCTTGAGTGCCAACGGAAGTGTCATATTTACAAAGGTTATGTAATCCAATGTTTTATTTGTAGCTGTGGCATTTATTGGAAATATTGGTGTGATTTCAATAGAAAGTGTTCAGACTCTCACTTGAAGTATTTTTCTAACTTGAATTTATATTATATCACCTGAATTGAGTGTTATATGATTTCTCTTTGTGTGTATTTAATTATTTTTGTTTCTTTTTCTAGTGACTTTAATTGTGATTTAACTAGAAAGGGTTTTAGTTCCCATTTGATGTCAGTTTATGACAAGTGAATTTATTGATATAACAAAAGTTTAGTGTTAGAGATTTTTCCATATGGCATTTTTAATCTGTTTCTTTAACTGATAATTTCATTAAAGACTGCAATACAATTTCTTACAGTGTAGACTTATATGCATTGTTAATAAATGTGCTATATGTATTTGAGAACTAATGCCTGTGTATTTTCAGCAAATGTGTTGATTGGGTTGAGAACCCTGTGGTGACATGGACGCCTCTAAGAATGCAATCTCTGAAACCAGATACTAGTTGAAATTACATGTAAGGTCCACCAAGTGTTGAGTACAGCACATAGTCCAGATAATTGAAAAGAGACAGTGAATACTTGTCGAGTACCGAAAATCGGCTTTTCTGTTAGTCATTCCTGAAATGAAGAGTGATATTTTCATGGGACATTCTTGTCAAGTATCATCACTTAATGTTTTAGCATTACTCTGAGTACCTTGTGAAGTGAAACTTCTGTGTTGTTTTCTTTAGAGAGCGTTAATTTTTTTGTGTGACAGTCTCCGATACTATTACCAATAATTTTCATGATTATAATTTAAGAAGTATCCTATGCAAGTTTGTGTTAATGTTTACCCCCCGTGTCTTGAAGGGTGTTAATTGAGTTTATCTTTGGTGGGGTAGTTTTGTAGAAGTTTTGTTGGGACATCAACGCATGATGATCACAGTAGTTGTTAATAAGTTGCAACTCGTATGCAAAGAAGACTGAGAAAGCTAGTGGTTGTCATGGCTACTAGAATTTGGGTGTTTGAGAAGGGAGAAGGTCAGATCTTACGTCTCGGGTTTACCCATCGCTATTTCAAACAACATCCAGAAATATGCGTGAGCGTCAATTCGGATTCATGTATATATGTTCCTTTTAGTAACGTAACCTCGAAAGCAGTTTGTTTGCTCACCGGTACAATACTTGGATAGTATGAGCTAATCCCGGAGAGAGAAATTTCTTATTTAGATACTGCAGGGACCAATCTAGGGAACATTCCACAAGTATATGATGAATTATGTAAAGTCAGTCAAGCAAATGAAATCTCCTTATATGCACCCCATTACTTGGCGATCCAGCTTGAACAGAATAGGCCCAGTACCTTGAAAGTCATTCCAGTAGATGATAATAATGCTTCCCCCCACTTCTTGTGTGATCTGTAATGGCATACCAACATCTTCCATCAATAACGTAAGGCTTATTCAGGGGATTTCGAACAGCATGATACCATATTGTGATGAAGTAAATATGGGAAACACTAGACCCAAGAAG